>NC_079153.1:141277336-141586469 GCF_947563725.1 Argiope bruennichi | reverse complement strand
CCAAGCAGGGGATAAAACTCCGGTCGTACCATTAAACATTTTACGCAATTCCAACTTTAATAGATTCTTCAGCAAAATATTTTAAAACTTCAAATTTTGATAGTCATATAATTCACTCATAATATTATAAAGGCCTTCAGTTATAGCGTGATATATATCTCTCTAATTTTCTGTTACCCCTCGTAGAAATTATGCTTTAAATTACAGTGTAAATGATTAATCTGCAATTAATATAATATTTTTTACTGAAACAAAGCATTTTTTTTAATAATATGATTACTGATAATAGAGTCACTGAGCGTTTAAACTTTATGGTCACTAAAGAATATCTTTCTTAATTTATGTAATATCTCAAGAATTTGTCAACAAAATTTTCTCAGATTCATCATGAACAGATCGATTAATTAACAATGTTTAATTTTAAATGCATCAAACACTAAGAAAATAAAATGAATCGTTTAAAATAATCGGTCGAAAACAGGTTTAAAAAAATCTACTTAAAAAACGATGTACTTAAAACTATAAGCATATACAAAAAATATATAACTAACATAAATACATTTTACTTACAAAAGCATGCAACTAACCTAAAAATAATTTAAATCGTCCGTTGGTTGTCATGCCAACAATCAGAACAATGCGCATGCGTGGATTTTCTTCGCCAGTTACGTCAACGCAAATGCGTAAATTTTTCTACGCCAGTTGGGGTAACGCTATGCAGATTAGACATTTTTAATTTCCTTTATTCTGTGTTATTTTAATTCAAAAGTACTTCAGAATGAATGTGAAACATGGATTAATTAACAATGTTTAATTTTAAATGCATAAAACATTAAGAAAATAAACAGAATCGTTTGAAATAATCCGTCGAAAAATGTTAACCCTAGCCTAATTACTGTTGGGAGAAAAAAACAACTGATGCCTTACTTATTTGGCGATGGGGAAAATGGAAGATTTTTTTGGCGGAAAAGTTGGCGTTGGGAAAAATGGAAGATTTTTTTGGCGGGAAAGTTAGTTTTTAATTAATAATGGACTACCCCTAACATTTAGGGGGATGAAAAATAGATGTTGGCCGATTCTCATAGATACCGGATAAGCACAAAAAATTTCATCAAAATCGGTCAAGCCGTTTCGGAGGAGTATGGCAACGAAAACTGTGACACGAGAATTTTATATATTAGATAAAGCTCTATGTGCGTGCGCGCGCGCTCGCTCTACAGGTCAGACCGTTCGACCAGCAGCCACCAAATTTGGCATGTGTATGCTTTGAAGGCTGGAAAGTCGAAACCTCGGAGCAATTTTTGAATTTTTAATTAGAATTTTAATTAAACATTAAGCGCAATTTCAGTGTTTTTCTGCAATAATGTCCGAAAATATTACAGCACAAAATTTATTTTTGCATCAAATTAATGTTCAAAAGATTATCTTTGTAATAATACCAATAAATTAATAAATTAATAATAAAATAAATACCAACCTATAAATTAAGTTTCGATTTTCAACGAATTTAATATATTTCTCACGAAATAATAAAACTTAATCTGAAAAGGGAATGGGAAAAAATAAGGGGGAAATTCTTAAGGGTAAAATTAGCTTTTATCAACGTGTTGCTATCACATTGAGAAATAAATCCACAATTATTGCAAATTAAACATACAAAAGTGCAATTTTCAGCACATATCTGTATGAAGTGAAAAAAATTTGAATTATAATATTTTCTAAAAAATAAAAATGGAGGAAAAGTTTTTTTATGATCTTTTACAACATCTAGATTATTAATTCAACCGTTTAATTTAAGGCAAACATGGTTCAATATATATATATAATAATCACAATAATCATCGCCCATCAGCTAATTTGGGGCATACATCTGTCAACAAAATGGTCTAAATCGACCAATTTTATGCAACTTGAGTCAATAAATGCTTCGATGGATTACAAATTTTAAATTTTTACAAATGTCATCTGCCCTTTGAATCATATTTAACAAAATATACTTTAGATAGCAATATTTTAAATAAAAATTATTGAACTCCAATCAACTAAATAAATCACTTTTCGATAAAAATTGGCAATTTTAGGCCACTTCATCGACCGTCTTAAAGAAGATAAGCTAATCTTCTGCCAGTGTTTCTCAACAGTGATTGGCCTATGATTATGAAAATGTTGATTGTTCTAAAATTGATATATAGAAATTTCATAAATCAGTCAAATTTGATAGCAGAAGATAGAAATGTTTATTTATCTATTTAAATGTCAAAGTGTAAAGAATACTTCGCAGAATATAATTTCTTAATACAAAAGGACTGTAAAATTTAAACGTATTTATGAAAAAATTATAAAGTTTATTGAAAGAAATAAAATATATTTTTATTTACATCATTTAAATATTTTGAAAGTAGAAATTTACGGTGAATCAGAAATTTTTGTTGAATAACTCTTTAAAATATATAAATTACGAAAACTATTTTCAATGCCGAAAGGCTCTGCTTTCATATAAAAAAAATACATGGTTTCAGTAAAAAAAAAAAAAAAAAAAAAAAAAAAAAAGAGGTTTTATATATTGTAGTTTAATATTTCTACTGTAATTCAAAGTTGAAATTTTATAGGCTCTGACAGAAAATTAAAGAAAGATAAGTAGTACAATGAACAGAACCGTTAAAGGCCTACATAATAGTATGACTGAATTATTTAACTATTAAAACTTGAAGTTTAAAAATATTTTGCAGATAAAAGCTATTAAGAGACCAAGTTACATAAAGTATTTAATTGACAATTTTAGCAGGCATTAATACTGGCGAACCGGCTGGTCGCTAAAGGCGGCTAGTATTAAATAAGTTAGTAAATTTAAGATATTGTAATTTCGGGCATTCTGGATGATAAATTAAGTTGAAACGGAAAATGGATTAGAAAGTAAAACATTACTCTTGAGAAACGAAATATTTTATAAATACTTTCAAAACTAAATAATGAAGGGAAACTGTTTGGCAAATCGACGATAATGTTCTTGTATCTAAAGAGTTGTAAATTATAATTATTCGAAATCTCCTATCTTAAATCCACGTCATGGACACTCATCTAAGCCGGCTTCCCTCGAAACGGTATACATCTTTAAACCCTTATCTAGGCTCTACCGTTACTGTACCCCAAATTGCAAGGAATAATAGATTTGAAAAATTATGAAAACATTATTCAAAAAAGGTCGACTATCTTGGCCGTGAAACTCGTGCAAACCCACCCGTATCATCTGTCTCAATAAGCAACAGCGTTTAGACTTTGCAAATTAGCATATTGTTTCGACTCCGCATTCACGGGCAAAGTTCTTTTTTCCGACGAGAGCCAAGCAGCCAGAGCTCCAATTTGGAGCTCTGGCTGCTGTGTAGCATTTAAAATCAATCGCATTCACCTCTACTATTGCCTTATTTAAATTCTATTGAATACTTGTCAACTAACTGGAATGTGATGACAATCTCCAAAAGATATGCTAAAAAGAATGATCATAGAGTAGAAATAACTTTTACTGAAGACGCATACAAATTGATTGTCCAAACGATTGACAGAGGTTCTTAGATGTAAAGGTTATCCGATTCAAGTTTAGTTTATAGTACAATTTATGTCGATTTTTTTTTTTTTTTTTTTTTTATGTGGATGCAAAACTACTTTTATTTTTCAGTTTGATAAATATTAGAAAAACAATGCATGTTTTATTTCTGAAATCTTTATTAAAATATAATGAATTGTGCGAAGAACATTATTATGTTATTAATTTTTTTCTTTATGTACTTTTTTTATTCTTGCATATTTACTATATGTTTCAACGCGCATATTTTCTAGAAAATATTTATTATGAATTGAAGAGCTCTTAATCTAATAAATAAAGATTAATTAAATACTTCAAAATTTTGGGATCAATAATCTTAATTGAGTCATTTTGCATATAATATAATAATAAAATAAAAAATTATCAAGCAAAATAAAATTGTATTTCGTGAACTTAGGACAGCAAAAAACTATATGGCAAAATTAGGTCGGATAATTAAAGAAACTGCAACAATTTTGAAAGACTTATTTTCTGATGTGCATATTAAATGTTTTACCTTTATGTATTGAAAGTAAAAATAATATATCAGTAGAGAGCAGCTTAATACTACCATTAAGGAAGCATGCCAATTATCTAGTAATTAAACAATGAAATAGGTTAATATTTTGGAAAAAAATGGAACTGATAAAAATCATTTTAAAATTCTGAAAAATATGCTTAAAATTCATAGAATTATAGTACCACAAGAAATTAGTGTCATTGCAAAGGTAATTTTTTGAATTTTAAGAAATATTTGTGTGCAGATTTGTTCAGAAATCAAAGCGAAAAAGTGCATATCTTTCAATTAGCATTTCCTTTAACGAATCGTAGAAATGTTTAAGAGATCGGTAATCCCTTTAAGTGCCAAATTTCATTCGAATTTGTAGGGGGATGGGGAATAGTTCAAATTAACAGACTTTCATATATACTAGCTTTCTTTCGGCGATCTGCCATTCGACCACCCTTTATATAATCAAAATAATTGGGGAAATTAAAGAGCCAATCCTCAAGGCATCATCATTGAAACCAATTTCACCAATTTTTATTTCTTACCGAAGTTAAGACATGTAAATATGTCGTCAGTGTAATCTGCTCTCAAACACCCTCTATTCTTAGGAAAATATTAAAAACATTACTTCACGGTATATTTTTTTGTGCGGATTGAAATAACCAATATCCTGTCTAAGTCATTAAATAAAATATCCGATTTACCAATTTCGTCCTTTTTGAGCTCGTATTAAAACTCGCGACTCCTAGATCCAGAATCAGAGTTCTCTAGGTGCCCGCCCCTAAGCTTTAATTTTGAAAGCGATTACAAAATACCTTACTAAATTATTTAGGTTTCAAACACAACAACTGGTCGGATTTCGCTTTTTTTTTTTTTTTTTTTTTTACGAATTAATTTCGCTCGAACGTATAGAAAAGCAATTAAAAGGCTATCATTATTATATAATTTAAAAGGGCGTTTCTGTTTTGTTTTGATAACATTACTTTATCAAAATTTGTCAGCATGTCTATATTAATACCATAAATTAGGTTGAAGGTGGCTAGTATTAACACAAGTCCTTTAGTGATGCTAAACAACTTTAATGAAGCGCATCTTATCACAATAATATTGGTTCAATAATAGAAGTAAAGATTGCACAATAATGATGAAAAAAAAAACATACCGATTGGTTAGCCATATTCATAGTAACGAAACTGTCAAGTTAGCAATAAAAGGTAACGAAATTTCCCCCACTTAATGAGACTAAACTTCATCAAAATATTATTTTGGGGTATTTCTCAAAATGTAGAGTACATATCAGTTGATGATTTGAGCTGGCGAACTCTGCCGCAGTTTTAACTTCAAAAAAGGCTTTTTTTTTATTATTATTATTATTTCCTTATGAAATGAGAAGTGGAGAAAACCAAGCACCACTGTTATATTTAGAAATCATATGAAAATAAAATTATCGGAATCGTTTCAGTGGGTTTGACTGGTGACCTCTGTCGCAAGATTTCCTCATAGAATATGAATTAAAGAACACTGCTTTTTCAGTTTCTCTCAAAACTGGCGGGGGCAAAAAGACAACAACATTTAACGTATCTAGAGGTCCTGTGCATTTTTATGGAACAAAAATTGAAAAATTAGCCCAGCGGTTGGGACTGAGACAGGTTTATTGATTTTATTCTTAAATGTAGAAATAAATTAGGATAGAAGTGTTATAAATCCGCATCGATTGCCACCAGACCTCGCCACGTCTCCGATTTTAAATAGAATACAGATTACATTATTTAAAAGCTACTCCGGTATCAAATATGATATGCTAGAAAACACCTAGTATTGAATTAATATTATAAATATAATTATGAGCTTATCATGGATGAAACTTTGAACTTAGGCTTCGAAACCAAAGATATACATATTTTGATATACATACTTCGTTTCCAAAGATATACATATTTTGAATAGTGAACATTTTTATATATTGTAATAAGCATTATATGACTTTTTTTTGCAAGCAAACACAAACTTTACTTTCACATGATTCGATCAACAATACGCAATTACTTCTGCAGTTTCAGATGATTTAAATAATTTCTGGATGTTTTATGATTTCAGATCTCTTAGTTATACCGGCAAGAATACCATAAATTCCATTAATCTTTGTAATGTTCTATGGATTTTAAAGATTAAAGCTCATTATTTTACTAATAGAAAATATACTCATCTAGATGGTTTGTTATATCTCTCTTATACCTGTTGATATCTCAGAATTTGTTGTCACAGATAAAGAATGTTATGAGAAAATTTCATGCACATCGGCGAAATGCTTCAAAAAATTGTAGCATACGTTAAATATAAATATATAACAACATATTAAGAATATATATAAAAATATTTTTCTTTGCAATAGAATCTTCTCTCTTCTTAAATGTTCACGAATACTGCAATCAGAACTGATCATTAGAATCGAATGGGAACAATGAAACGATCTACTGACGGAAATAAATCTGACACGACACAAAATTGGAACCAAAAAAAGCTGAACATCATCAAACGATGCTGCGAAACACCGGGAAGTAAAAACAAATACGATTACATGAACAATAAAACGAGCAAATTTATCCGAAAAGTGCTTGAGTTATTAAAAAAACAGCAGAATCAATCGATAAAAGAATATTAATCGATATCAAGACTGATTAGAATGGATTCCGAAAGGTAAAAAAAAAAAAGAAAATTATCAGTAACTTCTGACTTACAATTAAAATCGAATTGAAGCAAATGATCAACTAACAAAAATGCATTGCCAAATACAAGAAAAAGAAATGCTAAGTAGTTGAAAGAAAACTCGGCGATAAACATATGAGCAAACAGAAAGACTTCAGGTATCCATAATCATTATGAATCAAATGCAAGCTTCGTTATAAAGACTTCGTAATAGGCGAGCGCGAAAAAAAGATTATTCGCGCTCGCATAAAATAGAAGCCGGCTGGATACCAAAACATCGGTAATTTTAAAGAGATTTAATGTGCGATATACATTAATTACCACCGAAAAAATGCTCGTGGAAATAAAAGTTAGAAGCAAAAGTTCTCCAAAATTCATTTTAAAGAAAAATCTTCACAAAATCGGCAAATCCACTGAAATGGTATAACTCGTTTACCAGTCAGGATTAATCCCGATTAAATATGGATATTCAGCCTGCTAACTCATTTATGTTTTGACACTTTTACAATTTTATTATTTTTAAGTAATGAAATGAACGATGAATAATTTAATACATCTACATTCCGAATTCCTCAATCTAAATTAAATAGTTCTAAAACTTTCATTGCATCTAGTTACCTTCCAACTGCAGATTTTAATTAATAAAAGGAGGAATGAAATAAGCAATGGCTGTAGAGCTGTTTATAAACTTCCATTTAAACAGTCGACACGACAAATCTTGAATGAGGAGGCTCATTGAGAGCATAAATAGAGTTGCGTCACATTGATGACACGGAATACAAATAATGAAGCGTTAGGAAGAAGATACTGGAATTTTAAATCTTTCAATAGTATAATTTAAAAGAGAATTATCGTGGCAAATATAAAATTATTTTTCGGGGGCCGAATCGCGAAATTGGAAATGTTATTCATCGACTGATACAGATAAAATACCTTACATTTCTTGAAATAGTCAAGTTTAAATTACTTTCTCATAATCCGAAGCTTTTCTGTATTATATATATAACATATAAACGAGTAATAATATATATAAAAGAGTAATAATATAAACGATAAATATATAAAACATAATAAACGAGCTATATATAGAATCTTTGAAGTTTTTCGGTTTTTATACGAAATGGAACTATTTATACATTAAGGAAAAAATTTCAAACAAATTTTAAACAAAATTAATGCAAGCAACCTTTTTGTTTTTAAAGCAGAAAATTCCAATAAGCAAAAAGACACAAATATCAACAAATATTTAAAACAGATACGCAAATAGCAGTAGTCTAAAGGACTCAATAAAGTTTATTAAAAATTAATACAAGAAACAACAAATAAGTTAATATCCATATATATCTTAACTAATATTTATTTCGTGCAGTTTCTCGGTGCTTTATTGTTTTTAGTTCAAAAACGCGTGTCGATCTCGCATTAAACAGAGGTCGGAGGAGCTTTTTAATATGCCATCAGATATGAATGAAGGGAATTTATTTTACAAGAGAGAGCACTAATTTACTAGAAATCTAAGAGCATGTTGACCGGAGTGATGTACTGCATTGATTTGACTAGAATTACCATTTGAAATCAAAACACATAACCGATTATACGGTGATACCGATAAATAAGAATCGGACTGCGGTTTGTTATATCAATAAAAATTATAAACCTACGATACCGCACGATGCTAAAAAATGCAAAATATCCTTTTAATCAATTGGCACTTAATTGCATGCATCCTATAAAAACCGGAAATCGAGGAAAACAACATTTCAAATATTACATTAACATGAAAAAATGAACTACTTAAAATTGTTAGTTCGAATCAGTTAAAAGCCTTTTAGCTATACATAGTTGTTCTGAATTATGAAATGGCAAGTAACAAAAATCTACAAAACTATCATTCAGATATAAATATTGAGTATGGATAGCTAATTTCATATCTTGATGAAACTTATTTTGTGAATGAAGAGTGGTTAAATTTTACTTACTTTTACAAATTTTCAAAAATGATCGAATTCAAATTAATCCAAAAATAGCATTAAGCACAATATAGCACAAAGAATTTTAGCAAGAGCACAAACGAACAAAGTCGATTTGCAATAACAAGAATCTTCAAAGTATAAACTTTTTATTCGATTAGAGTAAACCTAACATGAGTAGGGGCATCTTTATTTAATTTTCTTCGCCTTGGCTATGATCACATGGCGATAAGAATATGTTTGGAAAAGGCTTTGTTTTCATAGTCTTCGATGGAACTGCACAATCATCAAAATTTGTGATTCATCTGTCTATGAATTCAATAGATTAACACCTGCTTTCTACTATTTCTTTTCGGTTATCAAAGTAAGAAACGTTTGCTAAAATAAATGTTTTATAAATTTTCATCTGCTCTCTTTCATTTCGGAGACATAGTACACGGTTGAACAGTAAATAATTTCTGACTCATAGAATCCAACAATTACAACTTTCGACGATTTTAAAATGGCTACAGTAATTTAAATTTATCAGCTTTAAAATTGCATTTATAATTGTTTCACAGGTTAAAAATTAAACTGTCTTTATCATTCAAGTATTAGTTGAATGAACATTTATTTTTGTATAAAAAACGTATAACTTAAATTAGATACATTTGTAAATTGATAGTTTGAAATTAAAAAAAAATATCTGAGGTTGAATCCTGACTTCCCGATTTCTAAACGACTACTTCAGCTAAAATTCTGATTAGCCACTGAATTGTTAATTTAAGTAATTTTGAAAAATACCCAATCATATTTGTTATTTTCCTACTTAAAAGCCAAAATTCAAATTTTGAGAGAATAAATATTTGTTTTTGCATAAAAAGAAGAGTTAACGAATTACAAATAATTTTGCAAAAAAAAAAAAAAAAGTTTTTTTGTTTTTTTTAAATTTATCGGCGATACAGACCTCTTGGCGACTACTGTACTAATCGGCTGCTCAGCGTTGGCGACGATTTAATAGTATGTAAGCTAAGACAAAAGTTTGCAGTTTGTTTTCTAAAAATCGTTTCGCTATTGCGCTTTAATATTTTTATCCTTATATTACATCTCATCCCGAACTCAATTTTCCAGCCCATGCCCTCCCCTTGTTAGATGTGCAACTCAACATTGGAGATCCGGCTTGGACCGATAGGGTTCGGAATGCTAACCATTCTATAACCATACAAAACCGCCTTGTTTTGAATACGATCAAAAGAAGCAATTAGGAAATAAAAAGTATTACAACTTTTTTCAATCAAAGCAAAGTAGTA
Source organism: Argiope bruennichi (assembly GCF_947563725.1). Classification (NCBI taxonomy): domain Eukaryota; kingdom Metazoa; phylum Arthropoda; class Arachnida; order Araneae; family Araneidae; genus Argiope; species Argiope bruennichi. The sequence continues at coordinate 141,576,419 of NC_079153.1, read as the reverse complement.
AATGCTAACCAAAAGAATCTTCTTTCCTCAATTGATGTGTCAGAGGTAAGAGGCCGCGGTGGCCTGGTGGTAAGGTCTCGGCTTGTGAAAAGTAGGGTTTCAGGTTCGAGACCCGATTCTACCGAAGAACCGTTGTGTGAGGGGGTCTGTTGCACGTTAAATCCGTCATGCCAAACGTCCTCCCACTGGTGTGGTGTGGTGTGGAGAGGGGGGTGCTAGCTCAGGTGTCGTCCTCGTCATCTGACCATGGTTCAAAATTACGAGATCCGTCCCAAAATAGCCCTAGTGTTGCTTTACAACGGGACGTTAATATAACTAAACTAAACTAAAGTGTCAGAGGTAAGGAGTTGAACAGTTTCGGGCAGACAACAGGATTTTTGGCTATTTCATGTACTATTTCGAAAAGTCGATCGTGAAACTTGAAATAGTTGATACGAGAAAATTGTTTATGATGTTTACCAACGTTTGAAAAATTCGAGTTCTTGAATAAAAAGTATTGGAATTCGCTAAAGGCAATAATTTCAAAAGGGAAGAAAAAAGGATACGTTAGAATTTTCGTGATTTTATTCTAAATTGCTTAAAATTGTAAAGGTCAACATTTTCTATATAAATTGCTACTTTAAAAGATAGTGTATTTAAGTGTTGAAAATAATTTTTTTTTTTTTTTCGAAAGAGAAAAATCTTTGTTTTGAGTGTTTTTCTGACAAGTACGCAATTTGAACCGGAAGTTAAGTTTAGTAATTTCAAACATCATTATCTCACATTCACATGCAAATTTCCATCCAAAATACGAAAAATACGGCAAAAGAAATCGCTGCTGCTACATAGAAACGAAGTCTTTTCGGTGGTTCGAATCCCTCAATTCATAATTGCAGTATTTTCTGCATTCTTCAACCGTCATTTCGATCCATATCGACATTTGAATCCTTTGCAATTCAGAATCACAAGCCTACCCTGTTGCAGAAATTTTTATTCAAAAAAATTTTCCCCCTAAAATTATGATTTGGGCCTTCAAATATCATTTAATGGAATCTCTATTTCAGTATCCCTATAAGAGCGTGAGGGAATTTTAAGCTGGATATTGCATCGAAATACGATGATAACGCAACATTAAATTTGCAGGCCTGTATTTTGAAGGGATTATAATTTCTCAGCCCACTCGTTCTGTCAAGTTGCAGAATTTTGATTTATTAAAAGGAACAGGATTGGCGAATCCTAAATTTCATATTCCCTATGAGAATTACTTAATATTAGTCGGGTTATTTTTATTCTATCCTGATTCCAGGTATTTTATTCCTTTCACCCGGTGTTGGGAACCAGTGGTGAGAACACTTAACCGAGAATTCATGTGTTAAGCTGGATAACTGCTGATAATATTGATTGCAAAGTTAAACTGTCTGCCTGAAGTCAAAAATTATCTGATTCGAAAAATTTAAGATTATAAATTGTTGTGCGATTAGTAAAAATTTAAAAATCAATAAAATATTACATTGTAGAATACAATAATGTCATGATTTAATCTCTATCCCATTTTTTCCAAATTTGTAGAAAAACATTTAAAATTTCTCTGTTTCATGCAATTTTATTCTAAGTGAATTTTACATATAATTAAAGCAATTAAAATGTTTAAAAAGCAATTAACATTAAAACAATTTTAAGATTAATATATTCGAAATAAAATGATATAAACTTTCTTTAAGAATTTTATAAACTTTCTTCAAGAAGCAAGTTCCGAAAACAGTAAAAATGATATGTATTTTTATTCGTTGGGTTATTATTATTTTCTTCTGAAAAAAAATGGCGTAACTGCAAATAGTATTTAAAATATGCTTTAATTATAATGAGAGCTCGGAATTTTAATATAGCTATAGAAATAGAAGTAAAACATCTAAATTTTCTACGATAATCGAACTCGATTCGATTACAACTGCAGTGTCATTTGTAAGCCACTATATCAAATCTGTCGTCTTTCTTTACATACCTGTTCTATATAGCCATAAAGTTATGGTGAAAAAAATACTTTAGAATAATAGATATATCAATTTAAATTAATGACATTCCATTTATCAAAATATGCATAAATGAAACAGAAAAATTGAAGTTCAAACAAAACCATAAAAGCGTGATATTTTGATCGAAAACTTAAAAGAAGATTTGAATTTTAATTGCATTTGTAATATATTTCAACTTTATTTGCAAAGAATATCATATGATTAAATTCTGTCTTAATCTTTTTGCAATATTGCTTAAACAATATTTCCAACTTTTTATTAAATTAATTAGATGATGCATAAAATCTTTCTACTGTTATAATTTTATTTTTTAGTATTTAATATATTTCAGAATTCATTCTTAGAAATATCAGGGAATCTAAAAACTAATATTTAGATGGTGATAATTAGGGGCTTTAAATTTATTCAAGTATTTCATTGTCTTCAGGAAGCAATAATAACAAGATTTCAGAAATCTAGCACATTTGGAAGAGACTGTAAAATAGTATTTTTATGAACTGCGAGCTGTTTAAGCAAAATCCTGAGCCTTTTTTCAGGTTTCTTCTGCAAAATCATCAAACCTAAACTATGGTGTGTTGTTCAATACTTGTGCATTTCCTAAGTAAAAATTGATAAAGTAAATCCATTTACAAAGACAAAGAAAATGAGAAGAAATCTTTATACAAAGACCACATGCTACATTCACCTAAAAACCATGAGAGGAGACTGCAGAATTTCAATATTTATAAAACCCCGAGCCTTTTCTAGAATTCGAACCCAGTTACATTTGGATGCAACAAAACCACTTTACCAAATGACATTTAACCTTATAATCACAATCTGTTAGTCATTTATAAAAAATTGCACATGTCGAATATGAGAATTCTCAGATGTTAATTTTTCAAATTTTGATTTAGCTTGTTATTTCTCTTAGAATTTCCTAATATAAGCTGATTCTTTTAAAGAAAAGGTCATGAACCGAATCATTTTATTTGAATAAGAAATAAGAATTCAAACATCTGAAGTGGTTGTCTTCAGCTTTGATTCAAAATACTTTCGCTCAAATTCTTTTCATTTTACTGCCAATAACTTCTTTCAAATGAATTGTGAAAGAGACATTGAAGCGTTAATACGATTTTAACAGTTAGAAAATAACTGCGTAAATTCTCAGAATATTCCACACTGAATAACAGTTTTGCAGAATAACAAATAGTTTTGCATCGACAATATTTGCAAGAACATACTTAAAGAATGAGTATAAGATTCTTGAAGCACAAACCGCTTGTCTTTTTTCTCGGGAAAATACATAATCACCAATAAACCACCTGTTTCAATAAAAAAAACTGCTCACAATCAAAACTGATTGAAAGAAATTAGCGATGGGAAAGACTGATATAACATCACTGTAATGTTAATAATCATTACGCAAAAGTTAAATTTGAGATTTTACTAAACATTCTGCATCGTGAATTTTAGTTTTACTTTTACTTACATTAACATCCCGTTTTAAAGCAATACTAGAGCTATTTTGGGAAGGTCATCGTAATTTTGAACCATGATCAGATAATAAGGAGGATACCTGAGCTGGCAGCCCCTCCCCAAGCTTCCACGCCACACTAATAGGAGGATGGTTGGCCCCGATAGATTTAGCTTGCACTAGACCCTCTTACACGACAGTTCTTCAGTGAATCAAGCCTCGAAATTGAAACCCTCTGATTCCGAGACCTTACCACCTGGCCACCACGGCCCTCTCTAAAAGGTGCAGGTGAAAATTCGTTTACTGGTTTTAAAATTGTAAAACTTGACATACTCTCACATCTTGTCCCACAGCGCCCGGAATTCGGATTGATTACAACATTTGAAACTTTCATGAATCTCTTACATGGGATTTAAAAACGCAGCAATAAATAGACGATTCTTCGCTTCACCAAAGAAATTATACAGTAATTCAATTTTGGGCCGTATTTAAAATACAGTCATTTGTAATAAGCAAAATTTGCAACAATTTTCAATCACATGACCTCTTAGACCAGAGATCTCAGGTTTCTAAACATTGCATTCCACTTTCTGGAAAACAAATCTGCATCCTTTCATTCATTTCATGTGAAATGCATTAAATTTTTCCTTGAGAAGAATAGCACATGTTCATTCCGAAATTGATCAAAAAGAAATTTTTATGAAAGGAAGAACATTTGTTATTAAATATAATTTCGCCAAAAATATCTCTAATATGTGACTCGATGAAGATTTTAAGCCCGCATCACATTTTTGTAAATTGTGGAAAGATACATGCATCATTTAAAAACAGATTCAAGTCGCACAGTTCGGGACGTCCTGTTTTGGACACTTTTCAATTATAGCATTGGCGTTTTTAGAAATGTTGAATTCTAGAATAGTACGTATTATGAGGCCCACCCACTTTATACATATTGGTTAAATTGGTTTCATATTTCAGGCATATTTAAATTAACAACATGCTTTTTTATTAGGTTAATTTTTTATATACGTTATATTAGGTTAATTTTTTTTATTTTAATAAATTGATGAAAATTCGTATTTTATTTATTACGAAATTATTGTTTTACATTTGTAAGCAATATTTTTTAGTATGTATATAAATTTTGATATTTTGTATGAAATCTGAAATGCTGAAGTGATATTAGTGAAACAGGCACTTGAAAAAGTATTTATATCCTCATATTTTATAATTCACATGTTTTTATACTTCACAACATTAATTGGCAACTAGATTAAAAACAAAACGTACCTAAATCGACCTGCCCGTTTTGGTCGATTAAAGAGATGTTTTTATAGTCTAATGCAGATCTTATAGCACAGCAGCCCTAAGTAGCTGCCTAATGAGAAATCTGCTGCTGATATATTGTAATATTAAACTTGCTACGTGAAGAATCAAACATTCCAAAAATAATAATAAGTGAATTGTTATTAGACGTTTTTATATTTAATTGATTCAGTTAAGTGTAGGAGAAGCAAACAGAATTAAAGTAACTGGAAAGCATGTAATAAAAATTTACCAAACTCTCTTATTAATGAACACCGAGAATGAAAAGGCTATTTTCCTTCTTTAACAAATTTACTTCGAGAACGATAGAAGCAGAAATCATTAAGAGTGCTCACGATTTCCCTGATTTTTCAACCGTTATAAGTAGGGATTGCAATACCGGACCAAAATTTCAATACCGGTATTCGGTATTTTTTAAATATTAATACCGGGATACCGATTTTAATACCGTATTAGAAATTTTAGAAAAAGAAAGAAAACACAGTTGTATCTTTGTTTTATTTGCCAGTTTTGTTAGAGAGTCTAAATATCACAAAAAATAATTTGTAACTTATAAATTATAACAGTATATAATCACAAAAAAGTAAAGAAAAATCTTATTTATTTAAATCACAAAAAATGTGTAAATATCACTATTCAGTCTGTGGTACTATTACAAATTTTTGAAACGTGATCTTAAAAAACATAATACAATCAATTGTACTGCCCTTAAGCCTGAAAAATAATTTTGTGTAAAAATTACCCGCTCTCGAAAAAGCTCTTTCGGCATCTACGCTAGTTGGTGGTACTGTTAGCAATGCGCGATATAATTTTTCCAAATATTTACCTCTAAATTCTTCATCTTCAAATAAATCGATTTCTCGTTGGATGGTTTTGGATATAGCTGATTTCTGTATTGTATTTTGGTTCGTTCAAATTTTTTTATTTATCACTAATTCTAATTTTTGTTCAAGAGACAATTCCTTTTCACTATCGACAGTAGTGTCATCATAATCTTCTATAATTGAACCGAATTCTTCTGAATGTGGATAGGTTTGTGTGTAAAAAGTTTTAAGAAAATTTACTCTAAATTTAATCAGATTTGAATTAGTCATTTTTTTTTCTTCTTTTCCATTTTCATTTTTAAAATCACAATAATTATGTAAATACCATAAGACATTTTCTATTTCGGTATGCCTTTCTTCTGTGCGGTTTTTCAATGTAATATATAATTCTTCAGATAGTGATGTTCTTTCAGTGACTGCAACATGAAATGTATTGTTGCATTAGCTGTTAATAAATTAGAATCTCTCCGACATAATGCCTCAATAGTCAGTTTTATTGGAAGTAGAGCTGATATAGTTCTGGATATTAAGTCGAATTCACTATCTGAAAAATTAATTTACAGATTTAAGTCGATTATTGCTTTTTGGATTGGATTTCTCAGTTTCAAAAATCGGTCCATCATTAGGAGTAAACTGTTCCAACGTGTTTTAGAATCTAATATTAACATATATTCTGTTTTATTTTCGGTTAGTATATATTTTAGTAATATGTAATTTTTTATAGGGGACGTTTAAATATCTTAACAATTTTTCGAACTTTCTAAATTATAGGAAGCAATTCTTGATAGATTAATATTTCATCTTCATTAGCAATATCTTCTTCAATATTTACATTGTCATTATCTTCTTTGTCAATATCACTCTCACTCTTATTCTTTTCAAAGTTGGAATCCGAAGTTTCTATATCCACTGTATTTGGATTCTTCTGTTCTTTATTTTTTTGGTATTATACATCTATTACTCCTAATTGAATTCCATGTGCATAGCACAACTGCTGATTTGCACCAATCAACTTTCCAACTTTTTTCATAATTGTTGCTCCATCGGTCGTTATGGATACAATATTTTATTTCAGGGATAATCCATGTTTCGCTAATTTAGATTTAAGCAATTAATTAAGCCATTCATTAGTTAATTAATTTCGACCGTTAGGGAGACATAAAAACCAAAACGTATACTACTTTGCTATGTTTGCGATATCTGAACATATAATGGAGACAATTTAAAAAAAATTCTAGTAAATACCGAAAAATCGGTATTTAAACTTGTGAATACCGATATTACAAATGGCTCAAAATACCGGTATTCGGTATCCCGGTATATCGGTATTGCAATCCCTAGTTATAAGGTTTATTTAGAAAAGTAACAGACACAATTCCATAGAGCGCAGATGTAAAAACCCAGAAATTCAATCTGCAGTTACGCGGGTTTATCAAAACAAGCTGTTTTATTGGCTTAAAGTGAGAAGGCAGATGCTTTTCTCATATCGTCTGCGTTCGATCATTTGGCGCCGAAATTCTAATTATCAAGCTTTGTTATGAAATAAAACTTATCGAAATATTCGTCAACATTGATACTTTAATTTTATTTTAGTTGCTTCCATACTTTTTTTTCAGTACAAAGATTATAATTCCTTTTCCTAGTGACTATTAATATTCGCATTGAAATTTGTCGGTAACAAAGATTACGCTCGAGCTTATCAGTTTAGTTTAACTGAAGTTCTACTTTGCAATTGCAAAATGGTTACTTCATGACAAGGATCTTTTTTTTTTTTTTTTTTTTTTGAATAGTGAACGCTTCCACAAGCTTTCGCAAACAGCGGGGGAGATTACCCGACTGGAACGAATTTAAAAGGATGGGGGACTCTCATGAATTTTTCTCTTGAAAATGAATTTTTCATGTATATATATTAAAATATAAACTTTGTCAAATATTTTTAAAAACTCTTTAAAATGAAATATATTATTTTTTTTAAATTAAAGGATATATATTATTGTAAAAATTTCAAAATATTCCAGGCGATTTAATGTGTAATTTTTTCGGCTATGTTTTCCATTTTATCCTATAAAATTTTATTTGGGGTAAAATTATGAATGATTTTGTAATTCCAATCAAATGTTAATTTTACAGAAATATTTTTATACATGCGCATTACATTTTGATAAGAATTGTACGTTTCTCTGGACTTAAATGGATTATTAAGTATCTGAATGAATGGAAACATGAAATGCATGCCCTATTTTCTTTAAATGTTTAACTGAAATATTTATTATCAATTTATTTAATTAGCTTAAAAATTAAGACACTTGGAATATTTCAAAGATATTTTAATCTAATTAAAGTCACATTTTAAGAACAATCATTAAAATTTACTTTTTTTTTTCTTTAAGTCCTTCAAATATTTATTTGATTGAATAATAAGTTTCATAATACCATTCTGGTTCAATATAAAATATTGTCTTGATGATGAAACAATAAAAAGAGATTGTCACATTTTCTCCCATTTTTGCTTATTTCAAAGTCTACTGTCCCCTTAAATGCACCAGTTTAGCATACACTGAGGATTTTAAATGCAATAGGACTTCGAAACAGCCGATACAACGACTGCCATTGAGTTTCGAAAGATTTGAAACGGAGACACCCGATTTTCAATATGGTTTCCATTTCTTATGATGTGTCATTTAAATGCTACTCATTCTTTCTATATATGTACAAATATGTGACTTCTAACTGGAGGGAACATTCTTCCCTTGACAAGTTTACAATCAAGGCTGCGCATCGAATTACGTTCAGGCAGAGTGTTGATCCATCAGATTCACATCCACATGAATTGACTAGGGAACATAAACATTCGATGGCATCGTCCAGACACCATTTTAAAATTCTGATCATGAAACAAATCTCTACAGCTCGTTCCGTTTCCGAGTTAGCTTCATGGTAGCTCAGGATATCAGGAAAATTTCAATTAAATATAGAAATAATTTGATGCACAATTCTATTTTTTAAGCATATTATTTGGAATTATTTATTCTAACTAGGCCTAGTGTGGAGACTAATACCTAAAATAAATAAAAATAAATAAATACGTCATTTTCGAGATTCGAATTGAAGTCAGACACGCTGCCGACCTAGCCACCAAGCCACATATAGCAACAGCGGTTCAAGGGTCTTAGATTCATAATACGACAACCCAATTCAAATTTTAAACACTGTGAGAATCTGGTCTAAATCCAGCATGCTACGAATAGCAATGAATTCTGCGCATGTGCCTGATTTCGATACTTAAAATTTCAAATAAATGTTGAAATATTTTGACGAAAATTTTACTTTTTAAATATATGTTTTGGAATTATTCACAGTATTTATAGGATTATTATGGAGAATAATACCAAAAATAAATAAAAATAAAAATATATAAAACAATAAGGCGTATTCGAGACTCGAACTAGAGACCTACAAAAAGCAGTCAAACACGATGCCGACCTAGCCACCAAGCTACGTATAGCGACAGAGGCTAAGAGGTCAAAGATTGATAATACGACTACCTAATTCAAGTTTTAAACACGGTAGTTTTGGTTATATTAACGTCCCGTTTGAAGCAACACTAGGGCTATTTTGGGACGGACCTCGTAATTCTGAACCGCGGTTAGATGACGAGGACGACACCTGAGCTGGCACCCCCCTCTCCACACCACACCACACCACACCACACCACACCACACCAGCGGGAGGACGTTTGGTCATGACGGATTTAACGTGCAACAGACCCCCTTACGCGACGGTTCTTCGATGAATCGGGTCACATACCTGAAACCCTCCGGTCCCAAAGCCTTACCACCTTACCACCAGGCCACCGCAGCCTTTAAACACGGTAGGAATTTGGTCTAAAAGCACAATGTTAAGAATAGGAATGAATTTTACGCATGTGCGCGATTTGGATACTTTGAATTTCAATTAAATGTAGAAATATTTTGGTTCAAATTTTTATTTTTATGTATAATATTTGGAATTATTCATAGTACTTATAGGATCAGTATAAAAAATAATACCAAAAATAAAATAATAAAAATATATAAATCAATTCGTCGTTTTCAAGACTCGAACTGAAGACTTACAAAAGCAGTCATACACGCTGGATATATCACATATGCATAATCGTGGTAGTTCTATGAGCTTTACTGAATGCACTGAATTCAAAGCTTTAGAGTTACATTTTCTTCGTCTCCCGTTCGTACGGAAAAGTTCGCTATTAATTTTAGCTTATGTGGCGAGACCGACTCATGTAATTCTTGTCGTTTGATCATAGTTCAAGATTACAAGGTCCATTTCAAAATAATCATGGCATTGTTTAAAACAGGGCATAAATTTAAATAACGTTAAAAAACAAAACTTCCTTTTCTTTAAGATTCACGTTCACTTCATTTTACATTTTGTCTCAATTCTCCCTTAAATAAGAAAATTTTAAACTTGTAGTAAGTTTTTGCTCCCTTTCATATATTTGTCTGAATACCTAATCGTTTGGAGACAAAGGATGTGAGGGCATGTGTTTTGCTTGCAGACAATACACATATGTTTATTCAAATCATCTCTTTTCTTGACTATTATTTTATAGCTAAATTTCGGAATGTTCGAAAATTGATAAAAGTCGCGACATATTGTTGAAAATATATAATGCTAGTCCTTCGTCTCTAAATTTGGGCACCATTGGAAGTTCTTTGTAATTTGAATAACAATACAACAGATTTCATGCTTGATCCACAGCATTTGCGCCACTTGCCTTTAACTAAATTTCATGTAACCAGTGAACATCATCAAAAACATCAAATCTGAACAGAGCAGAAACAAAGAAATAATTATAAATTGTACGAAAATTTGTATTGTTATTTTACATCATATCTATTTGATCATATTAAAATAAAATTCTATTGTTATAATCGTAAAAATGCTTTCTCTTGTAGACAGACAATTTTGCAATTTGAAGACTCTGAAATCTTACATTTTGAAACAGTGCAAATCTTAAATTAAGTGCCATATTCTATACGAATACCCCCCCCCCTCCAAAGTTTCGAAAACTGCGTACACTCCAACTAACTTTTCTAACAATTGCGTAACACTGTTTCCATCAACTCAAACAAAACTTTAAGAATAACAATATTTCCAATCCCAACTGAGAGTAACAACTCAAAGTAAATATGTTTTTCCCGCCACCGTGATTAGCGTTCGAAAATTCGAGAGTGGGGATTTTTCGCGCTACTCGAGGCATCCAAAAAGTATTCGACCCGAGTGCCCCGAGGGATCGTGTCGTCGCCATGACAACCGCAGAGAAGTTGTCACTCAAATTTCAGAACCAACTCTATTATGCCTGTCGTTGAGGAATGCAATAGTTTGACCTACAACGGATTTAAAGGTCCTACACAAGTTGCTGTCTTGTTCTTGCCGACATCGAGGACTGAAGGGTTATCCGCAAAATATCGAACGCGGTCTGGATTATGGGAAACTTAGCAAAAGTTAATGTTTGTTTCAAGAGAAAAGTTAGGGGAAAGCATAATTTTCTTTTCTAAACAAAATCCGAGATAATAATTTGTTGTATTGAAACATTTCACTTTTATTATTTCCTGGCATACAAAGTATACATAAAGGAAGAAATGCAATTGTTAAAATTTCAGATCCAACTCTTCGACATTTTGATCAATCTACATTTTTCAGACTTTTCTGAGTGCGAGAAATATATTTTTAAAAAATATATGCGACTACTTTTCTGTAAACACAATGACTGAAACTGCAACGAGTTAAATACCGGGTGATCATGAAAAAAGTATTACGGTATACGAGACCGTTACTTTCACAGCATTCACAGGAACGAAATAAATTTTTGATTTAAGATATTTTGATTAGATAGTTACTGTTATAGTGCCAAAATTTCAAAATTTTCACACGGCAACACCAACTTTTTTAATTGGAATATTTTCTCCATAACAAAAAATAAGTAAGGTTGTAATAGTACCTGTAGCACGAAATTCACTAGCGCTAGACAGACTAAGAAGTAAAGAAAAAACAACTGTGGTGTGCCTACCAAAGACGTTATGTTAAACAGATTCCTTTCGGCAGGATACGTGCTTTGGTTCTAGGCACCATCTGTCGCTTGAGAAATGTCATCGTGGTTGAAGTAGATCAAGTAAAAACCGCTGTTAATTTTCGTGCCACAGGCAAAGTTCCAACTCTCTACTCAAGAACTTCCAGTTCTATTGCTTTTTACTATGGAGAACATTTGAAATTTTATTACTGTAACTGTTAGAGTTTAACTGTTTCATAGTGTATTTTGTAACTTTATAATGTATAATTATTAAAATTTAAATAAATTTAAGTTAAAGTTTTACTAAAATGATAAATAATCTTAATTGATTCCCATACTCTGCTGAAAATCTTTCTGAATTGAGTTTTTAATTAATTTTTTTCTCGCATACAGGAAACAAATGCTTTCTAATGGTTGAAAATTTCGAATTCGAAGTTTTAACAAATATCCCCTCTTCACACGTTCCTGAATCAGAGAAAAATATTTTAGGAATTATGTATACTTGAGAACACGACAACTCGAGAGCGATTTGCTCTTTGCTGAAAAAATTTAATATTCGATTCTTTAAGCCAAATTTGTATTCTCTCAAATTTTGTGTAAAATCCATTTACATAAAATCTCTCTGTCTGTCTGGCTATCCAAATACAAGTGAACATGATGATTATAAAACTTGAGAAGAATAAAATTTGGTGTACAAATTTGACATCTGAAAAATAGACCCATATCAAATTTTGAACCTCAAAGGGCTTATCAAAAGGTTCAACGTCTTTCGGTCTGTACTTTTTAATGCATATCAACACTATGACTCAAAAACTCGAGGATTTAAAAACCTGAAATTGGCTTCTCAATTAAAAGTTTTATTAATGTATATATTTTTATCAAATTTAAAAAAAAAATTTCAAACTACCTGTCAAATGCACAAAACAATTGTCTATCAGAATCTAAGTGAAATCAATAAGAAACCAACTTTTTCTCAGATAAATGAATTTTGAAATATGATCTTCTTACTAAAATTATAATTTCATGTCAGGTTTTGGTTTCAGTTGGTTGGAAAAAGCCTCCCAAATGCATATTGGATTTTCTTTACGATATTACGAAACAAAACCTCTCATGGACGGGACAGGGAAAATAAAAATCTGACGCATTTACCGCCTCGTCCAATGTCTACATTCTTACGCGAGAGAACACTTTCACTCCTGTTTTAAATTTAAATGTAAAGACGTAAATGTTTAACTTGATTATTTGCAAAGCATTTATTATGTGTTATTTTTGCTTACGCGTCAAAATTTAGTACAAACATTATAGATTTTTTTTCATGCTTGGTTTTGGTATTTAATTCCTTTTTTCCAATCAATTTTCTGCTTATTTGTTTCAATGGATGCATTCACCATACCAGAAATTAAATAATTTCAAAAACTAAATAAAATCTGGTCGCTGTTGCGGAATGAATACAATTAATTTGAAGAACAGACTAAAATGTCATCAGAAACAGCTGGATCATATTAATTATTGTGTACCAAAATGTTTTATGTAATAATGTTTGGATTTAGTAGGATTCTCAATTTGTTTTTTATTGGTCAGGTAATACAGCTAGTCACTTTAGGCAATCAGCTGGTTCGCTGGGAATATTGGTTGATTTCATAAAATATACCTTCCTGTCGATGATTCAGCCATATTGTCTGTTATCAAAGCCGTATAATTTTAATTCTCTTTTTTCCGAGTTCTGTAAAATTATGTAAATGAACCGTTTTAATGGAATCAACTCCCTAACATTATTGAATTTTTAAAAACGTAAATATCGGGTATGTCTGTCTCTTAAATTTCGCGATATTGTAACTTCACCATTTTATTTGTCTTGTAAGCTACATAGATTCATTTATATTGGGCAGAGGTTTACCGTTCTCTCCTGCATTGTATTTGTTAATGAATCTATATTTCCATATATTTAAAAATGAACCACTCTATCTGAAATTTTAAGCATACCAAATTTACTCTCTTTGATTTAGTCCTCGACCTATCATAAAAAAATTTACATCATTTTGTGGAGATAACTGATGTTCTAAATACAGTTCAGGCTTGAGTTGACTCTCCTATTGCAGACATTGCAACAGTAAGAAAGCAAAATAAAAATAGCCATCAGCATTTCTTTATAAATTGATGCTTTCAAAATATTTGTTTTTGGCCTCGTTTGGATAATTATGGCAGTCGAGAAATTAGTATTTGCCAATTCTGATTTTTGTGGGCACAAACTCTTACTAATTTGAAACCTTGTGTAGATTACGAATAGAATATAGATTAGATATTAATGTCTCCATTTTATAATGAAATATTTTTCTCTTCAGCTCTATTGCACCTCATGCCTTCTCGTACTGAAAGATTCACTTCGGTTTTTAATTCTCTCAGAAATTTATATTGTTAAATTGGTGCAACAGATGACATCAGATTATATATATATATATATATATATATATATATATATATATATATATATATATATATATATATATGTAATGATATTTTAACTCTAATTTCAATTTAATTAATTTCTAAGATTTTATCTTAATTTAGCCCACAGTAAGTTCATTCTCTTATTTCGCGATCCAATTCCACTTTCTCTACTTAATTAATTCAAGAGAAGCTTCATAAAATTGCTTAGTCAGCTAAACGCCGATATCTTCACACGCTCGGCGTGAAGGGGTAAAAATGTCCAGCAAGCACATTCTTTCTTAAAAGATCCCTGTGTTTCCCTTACATGTGATCGACATGCGTCAGAAATCCCTATCAGAATCTTATTAATATATTGGCACTGTGAAGAAATATTTTCCCTATCAAAATCTAAGGTTATATAAGGCGAGGGATAATTTATTTCGGCCCTTCTTCCCCACTTCGGCTTTTGTGCTGCGCTGTGGCGGACGTCTTGTCCGCGTTTCTGCTTGTAAATAATTATGCTTTCCCGATGGATTAAAAAGAAGTTAAAAAGATAAAAAGTCTCTTCACTGCTTTTCACAACTGCATTCTGCTCACATAAAATAATATTACATATTAAAAAGCCGACAGGATTCCCGAAAAGTATTATATATATATAAGAAAGGAATGTTTAGTTTTATTTATTACGTCCCCCCCCCCAACTTGAGATAGCAAAAGTTGTAAATGAAGTAAATCGATAAAATTTATCATTTAAGATCTCGGTGATAAAGATAACGGGTACAGCAAAGTAGCTTTTGACGCACGCTATTTACATAACTTCCGTATAAGATGACATCCTAACTGTACAATTATTTAAACTCATATAATAATTATAAGACATCTGAAATAGTGTTGCATTCTAAGTGATTTTTTGCATTTTAAATTATTTTACACTGTCCACTTCATTGAAGATTTTTAAATGCAGCGATTCCATGATCGAGACAGACTCGCAATTCTATGCGACGGGAGTGCCAAGCCAAAAACGCGCACGCTGTACGCGAAATTCGATTAGATTATTTAAGGATAAAATCGTTTCTTTCGTTTTCCTATTAAAATTAAACAGTTACTTGAAATTTAATTGATCCCGACGTTAAAAAATTAAATCGAACACTGAAAAGATGTAAATAATTTAAAAGGGGACATCGACAGCATCAGCGATGCAACTGAATTAAACATTTAGGAGATCGTTATATAGTTTGATCAATCACAAATGTATAAAAACGATTGGGCTTGCAATGAAGAGGAAAAGAAATTTGAGGTTCAGATCACAAGCCTCAGATCAGAAAAAGTGAATGCATCCGACGCTACACGGTACGTTATGGACGGTATAAATGGCAACTGAACTTGCACATTAATGGAATTAAATCTGATGATCTTACAATAGTAGGGTTTACACCCCTTTAAAAGGCCATTTTTTTCTACTCATAGTATGTTTAAATATTCATGAAGATTGATATTGGCTTAAAAAAAGTTAATCATTTAGTGTATGAAATAAATTTAATTTGATTGACAAATTAATTAGTTATTTAATAATGGAGTAACAAATTAAGACACGCCATTTTGTGCGAGATAAGGAGCTAAAACATGCGAGTTGCTACTTTATCGAAAAGTTTATCAGAACTAATGCCAAAATACATAACTTCCTATAGAGATTGATGAATGTCGTGAAAAGCATACTTCCCATGACCAGAGAAAGGGATAATATTAAAATTATTAACTTTAAATACTTTTAAACTGGCAGTAAAAAAAGGGATTTATAGCTTGTTTAAATTTATAAAACTTCTTCTAAATAATCTTTGCTAAAAAAAATGTAACATTTTTATAAGGGAATTTGATAGGAAGCAATTCTTCGAATGGAGAAAAATATTTGATACGTTGTGCAAGAGTAATTGAAAGCTGTAAATGCTTGCATGATACACTAGTAAATAACAGCTAAATCTAATGTTCGCGTATGTAATGGGGAATAAAAGAACACAAAGAAAGAATGCGCTCGCATTGAAACCACACAGCAGTCGCATGCCGGATCATAAAAACGGCGTCCGGATGCGAGAGATGTGGGTTCACGGGAGCCTTTGATTGGCCTCCAAAATGTCTCCTTTTTCTTTTGCAGGAGAACAGCGAAATTCTTTTTTTCTTTAAAAATTTAAATGCAATTAAAATCCATCTGATTTTGATAACAAGGGAAAAAAATAGGTACAAGCACTTTAAAAAGAATAGAGAATAATTCTAGAAGTTCCAAGTGTATCGAATTCAGTTGATTGAGTTCATAAAGTCCGAATTCTTCACAAAACATCCACAAGAGAAGCTGAGAAAAAATACGAAGTTTGTTCCTTGCAGAGTAATAAACTAAGCAGTTTATCCTTTCAAATTTTTGCGAAAATTCTCGATTACAGCAAAGGCCAGTCCATTGCATAATATCAGTTTCCTTCTTTTAAGTTTTATCAAGCGGTACTATGAGCAAGACGTACATGTTGCAAAAGCAAGTATTCACATCCGTCCTGTAGCATGCTGGGGGAAGAGCGCCCGCCTCGCAGCATGTGGAAAAGAAAAAAAATGATATTAATAACAATGCAATATACAAAAGTAAAACAATGTCATGAAAAAAGAATAATAAAAAGCAGCAATGAATTTGCTTTAGATAGGTTCGCGACTTCTGAAGTATGATCTGTTTGATTCGGATGTATCAACTTGCAATTGTTCTGAAGGTAATCGTTATTAATTATTACTTTCGTATATATGTAATAGAGAGAAAAGGTTGAAATCATTAAAAAAAAAAAAATCGAACTCGAGATTTTGACGAATGTCCGCCTTTCAGTCCTTACATTACATACATACATATTTTTGGCATTATACCTGTATGTCTGACCGTCTATGTCAAAAATTCAAAAATGCTTTGAGCTACATGGATCATGAACATCAGGGTTTTTTTTTATAAAGGATAATATTAAAATTGATTACTGGCATTAAAGGAAATTTGCTATACTGGCTTTACAAGAAATGTTCGGATTTTTATCAAATTTTGAGCTAAATTCGTTCGGAGGAAGTTGTCTGTCCGGTTGTTCGAATATAAGTTAGCACGATAAATACAAAAGGAAGACAGCTAGATCGATATAATTCGAGACACAGATTTCATTATATTCCAGACACATATCAAATTTTGTACTAAATCAAATAAAGACCGCTGTGTAACGCGTTATTTCAGAAGCATGTAAACGAGATTACTCAAAGATACAATGCCTTATATTAAATTTGGTATGTAGTCACAAAACCAAATTTAATATAGGAGAAGTTCTGCATCAAATTTTCGTTTCAGTTCCTTGGGAATAATTTGAACAAACTCGTATTTCAGATACTATTCACCTTTTTCAAGGATTCATCGCCAAACACACGCCAAGGTTCACACGAATGATTCAGTAAAAATGCTAAAGTCACGCCAGAGGTTAATATTTCGTAACTATTGTACGCCAATGCCATGCAAGGCATTCTTTGAGATAACACCTTTATTAGAGAATAAGCGAGAAAGTTATGGGATGACCACTTCCGCTGATCTTTATGCAGCGTCAGTTTCTCGTAATGATCAGGATTGAATAAGTACATTTATTACATTATCTACTAGCTATTAGTAAAAAGATATTCATTGAAAGGTATAGATATAATCGTTAAACATCAGGAATCAGAATTTCCTTAGCAGTAGCAAGTGTAGCCAAAACGTAAATTTTATTGAGTCAATTATATCGCAAGCTAGAAATCGATACACGTCGGGTTTGTTTTTGCCAAAAGAATACATGTGTTCCCTGACTCACCCCGTATTAAAAATTAAGGAAAACAAAGAATGAATGATAAAAAAAAAATGAATTTCACTGAAAGGCAGGAGTAGATTCAATCATTTGCCGATCCTAGGCATTACACATTACTTAGTCCCTCTTTTAATAAATTGACCCATTTGACTTCACATTTCACACCAGGTATTTTAATTAAACAGCTTGTTAATGATTTATTTCAGTTTATTTTATACTAGCCGCCTTTGGCGACCAGCCGGTTCGCCAATCTTAATGTTCGTTAAAATTTTAATAATTAAATATTTTATGTAATTCCTACTTTAATAGCTTCTTCATCAAAATGTTTTAAAACTTCAAATTTTGATTGTCATATAATTCATTCATAATATTATAAAGGCCTTCAGTCATAACGTAATATGTATCTCTCTAATTTTCTGTTAACACCCGTAGAATTTATGCTTTAAATTAAAGTGGAAAGAATTAATCTGCAATTAATATAATAATATTTTTTACTGAAACAAAGCATTTTTTTTTATATATAATCTGATTACTGAAAATAGAGTCACTCAAGAATTTGTCACCAAAATTTTCTTAGATTCATCATGAACAGATCAATTAATTAACAATGTTTAATTTTAAATGCATCAAACACTAAGAAAGTAAAGCGAATCGTTTAAAATAAACGGTTGAAAACAGGTTTTAAAAAAACTACTTAAAAAACGATGTACTTAAAACTATAAGCATATACAAAAAATATATAACTAACATAAATACATTTTAATTACAAAAGCATACAACGAACCGAAAAATAATTTAAATCCAGTCCGCATCTGTTGATAATAATTGTCAACACAATGCGGAATTCAGAACACAATGCGCATGCGTGAATTTTCAACGCCAGTTACGTAACGCAAATACTTGATTTTTTCTACGCCAGTTGGGGTAACGCTATGCGGATTAGAAATTTTTAATTTCCTTTATTCTGTTTTATTTTAATTCAAAAGTACTTCAGAATGAATCTGAAAGATCGATTAATTAACAATGTTTAATTTTAAATGCATCAAACATTAAGAAAATAAACAGAATCGTTTGAAATAATCCGCCGAAAAATATTAACCCTAGCCTCATTACTGTTGGGAGAAGAAAAAACTGAAGCCTTACTCATTTGGCGGTGGGGAAAATGGAAGATTTTTTTGGCGGAAAAGTTGGTGGTGGGGAAAATGGAAGATTTTTTTGGCGGGAAAGTTAGTTTTTAATTAATAATTAAAATTCTAATTAAAAATTCGAAAAAAGGAACCCCAGGTGCACATTCCCAGCCTCCAAGGTATACATGTACCAAATTTGGTAGCTGTAGGTCAAGCGGTCTGGCCTGTAGAGCGCCAACACACACACACACACACACACACATTGAGCTTTATTATAAGTATAGATTATTTCTACAATTCTGTGGAAATTTGTATGCATTTAATTATTTATAATCAATGTTTGATGACCAGCTGGTTTATCGGACATATTGACTGCGTTCAATTTTCATGTTATCCTTTATAAAAAAACCCCTGATGCTCATGATTTTTTCTATTAATTTTTTTAATCACTTAAATGCCATGTAGCCTATAATTGAATGATAGCAAAAGTTGCCATTCATTGTAGAATTATATACGTATGAAACACAGCTATGATCATTTTATATCTCTCTGCATTATCCGTGGTCCATAATGTGAATCGCCTGTGATTCAAACCTATTATTTAATTACGCAAGCCCATCTCTATTACAGTTCAAATATAGTAAATGATTAAGCATCTTAAGATCTAAATCACATGAAATGAATGCACTAAGCATGAAACTGTTTTAGACATTAAAATTTTCATTTTAAAAGTCTCAGGCTTGTTCCATTCATTATATGAATCAACTCTACATGAATCAAATCCCATAGCATCAGAATACAATTAACAACGTAACTAAGTGAACTATTTTATAATCACCTATTAACTTTCGTGGCAGTGCAACTTTTACTTTCTAGTACGCGTGATGCAGTAATCGTCAAAAAAGTCTAACTCATTTATAGTTTTCCATCTCTTAAGCTTCATTCTAGATGAGGCAGCCCTTTTTTCTGTAATGCTTTGTTTCAATAGCTAAAAATATATCGAAATAAAAAAATTAATTGTTCGGAAATATTCAATTTATTGCAATGATATTTTTTCCTACCCCAAACCAACTCTTTAATATGACTTTTTAGACATTTTAAAATCTCGACTGGAATTTAAATCCAACATTTATTGAAAACAGCCCAAAAAAAATTATTGGAAAATTTCAATTAAAAAATATATTCCCAGACATTTAAAATCTGCTTCCAAAACTTTTTGAAAACACTCTCCAAAATTTTTTAAACAAATTTAGATTTCACAACGCAACAGTTCCGATTATATATAATTTATAATACATTTAATTATTTTGAAGTAATTAATCACAAAATTTGAAAAAGTTATAATTTCTCATTCATTGAATCATAATTTAATACTCATTTCCATGAAAAAACATTCTTTTCCACCAAAAAAAAAAATCAATTATTATAGAGTGTATTTTGTTGAGTTTTTGATGCGCTTTTGGCATAATATTTTCTTTAGAACTGTAGGAAATACAAGAATCCTAAATCTATTTTGTAGGTGCATCTAATTAGTCTTAAACAAATGATGTATTTGCTCCCCGATGTTTAATTGTATCTTTAAAATATGAATCTCATCCGAAAGAAAATCGTTGATTAAGTCAATAAAAGAGAATTTCATAAAAAACTATTTTGCTAATCCAATATGTAATTTCAAATTTATGGTATAAATGTTAAAATTTCATTGGTTTTGAATTTTCTTTAATAATATTTGGCTCAAATATTTTTTTCTACTTAAGCCTTTGATTTTGGAATAAAGTAATAAAATAATCACAAGTCGGAGAGAATAAGAGGAATTTTTCTTTCGACAATGACTATATGTTTGCTGTTACTGAAAAATTAAAATATTAAAGTATAGAAAAGACATAACTTGCCTGTCATTTTGCTCTTAAATATATGATGCATCATAGAGTTTAGTTTAGTTTAGTTACATTAACGTCCCGTTTTAAAGCAACACTAAGGCTATTTTTGGGACGGACCTCATAATTTTGAACCGCGGTCAGATGAAGAGTATGACATCTGAGCTGGGCCCACTCTCCAAACTTCCATGCCACACCAGCGGATGGACGTTTGGCCCCGACGGATTTAAAATGCTTCAGACCCGCTTACACGATGTTTTTTCGGTGGAATCAGGCCACGAACATGAAGCCCTCCAGGTCCGATGTCGACACCTTATCACTAGGCCACCGCGGTCCTTGATGCATAACAGAAAACATGTGGTTTAGAAAAATAATTACTAATCTGATCTCCCTAAAAAATTCGTTTAATATTTAAAACTGAACTATTCCGTTTTTTAAAAGAAAATCATAAAATAAAATTATTTCTGAAAACAATATTTTCATTGCTAATCTTTGATATTTCAGTACTTTTTGTCAACAATTTTTTTAAAAAAAATACAGAAAAAACTTTATAATCATATATATTACACACTTTTTTAAATTTTTAAACGTTTTAAAATTGTTTTTTTTTAACAAGAACTATATTTTGAATTCATTTAAACATTTAAATATTTAAAATACAATACGAGAGTTATAAAATTCATTTTATGTATATCTCGGTAAGAAAATTTTCTATGGACTTAAGAAAAATTTACATCTTAAGTACATAAAAATCTAAATACATGCAATCTCTGTATAAAAATTTAAAATCGAGTCCATAGAATTTCTAAATTTTAAATTTACCAAAGTTTAAAAATTATTAATTAGTTAAGATAGTTATCTAAAAGAATAAATGTCTAAATCATCATGAAGAGGGACAATTAACACCAAATTAAAGCAAAAATAAATAAATAAAATGAGTAGCAAAAAATAGTCTGGAGAATGTTTTTTGATGAAATTACAATTCAGCACAATACTGGTAATTGGGTATATCCTTTTGTTGAGGCATATAAAATTGGCAGCAATATATCAATAATACTTTAATTTTAAAACGATATATAAATTCTCCAGATAATAATTTTTAAAATTTTATCCAGAAATTATGATAATCAAGGAATATCAATGTAATATTGCTAAAATGTCAGGTTCAATCTGCTTCTATATTCCTGTTGTACTTGATCAGACTAAGTGTTCAGAAACTTACTGCATGAGAGTTGATTTAGGACAGACCTCATCATTTTGAACGTTGTTCAGATGACACAACGATATTTAAATCATTATCCCACTTTCCATAATTCCAATCAAAACCAAAATAAAGACGATTAATCGATTGTTACTGACATTTGTTTGCTTTTGTGCATATAAGTAACGTAATAATTTCGAGATTCAATTTTTACTTTCTCGTATATGTAGCATAGAGAAAGTATTGTAATTGTCGAAAAAATCAACCTCGAGATTTAGATCAACACACTTTTGGAAAATGTCTGTCTGTCTGTCTGTGAAAAAATAACTCAAAATTGTTTTGAGCTAGACGGAGGAAATTTGATTTCCACGAAATTTGTAGATTTCTATCAAATATTGAGAAATCCATTCAGAGGAAGTTCGTTTGTCCGTCTTTTCCAATACAATGAGGCACGATAACTACTAAACGAAAGGTGTTAGACAAATGCAATTCGGTTCACAGATTTAACATCTATAGAATACACACTTGTCAAACTTTAATCTGATAAAGGGTTGACCGTCTGTCGGTCTGTACTTTCAGAAAACATGTAAACGCGATATAAGCATGTAAAAACGTAATGATTCAAATATATCAAATTTGATATGCCATTTTGAGACTACAAATGTAGTTTTGTATCAAATTTTTGTTTAATCATTTGGGAAATACACTTCTAAAACACAAATTCGGTTTTTTGGATACTATTAACCGCATGTGAGGGATTAATAACTAAGGATGACACGATAAATTCGGTAAAAAATGCTAAATTCATGCCAAAAAATATTTCGTACCTATTGTATGCCAATATCATGTAAGGTATTCTAGAAGTTACTCATTCCATATTAAAAATACATTTAAGGTATATTTTTAAGAGAATTTTTAGGTATGAGTATACATATAAATTTTACTCAGAAATTTATTTATTAAAAATATCTTTGTAATAAAATTTAAAAATAAATATATATGAGTAAAATGTTGGCAAATGAGTACTCTAGTATTAAATAACATTGCATTTAACTATAGATTAATGATGAGACATAACAGATTAGTCATGAGACATTCTCATGACATTTTATAAATCAGAGACATAATAAACAAAACTATGCATATTTTCATGGTTTAATTTTAGGTTATTTTTTATTAAAGTAAGAAAAACTAATCATTAATATATTAAGTTAAAATAGTTATTCTAAATTGACCTGTTTATTTAAAAAGGAATCTCCTAATGTACTACATTGCCTATGGTTCAAAAAATACTTAGATAAAAAGTTGGAATCCAGCATTGCATTATCTAATCGGAGCAATGATAATTTATGACTCATGTTGTAATAAAGTGGTATTCAAAGAAATAGCAAGTGTTGTTTTTTTTAAAAAAAGGTAATAATATTTTATACTTAATAAATCAGAAAAACTTCTTAAAATGTAAGTTTTTATTTTAATTAAAAGTAACCTTTTTTTGGGGGGGGGGAATGGAAGATTTTATAATGCGTAACAAAACAACATAGTTCGGTCCATTTCGTATAAATATAAATTCAAAACAAATTCTGAATGCAATTCTGTTCTGGATTTTGTTGAAAATAAATTCTGGCTTTTCAATCTGACTCGAACATATTCTGGACACATTTTGAGACGAAATTTTAAAAATGTTTAGCTGTCAGATATCATCCACACACGCAGAAGGATAGATTATTTAAAATTTAAACTACATTGTGTTTGTTATACCATAGATATTCTCCAATAAAACTTAAGATTAAAACAGAAATATTTCTGAAAACTTGATGGTGATGATGTCGTGTCCGCTTTACCACGGAAAGGGGGTGCAGTAGCTTCTGAGGGTAAAGACCCACCCCTGAGCACCCGAGGGCAGAAGTCTAACTTCTAGTTCATATGAAGATGAAACTCACACATTCGCTTGCACAACCCCTTTTTGCAGAGGGGCACATTCACACACCTCACAGATAGAACACAGATGAAGAACAACCGTGCCTGAACCGGGATTCGAATCCGGGACGCCCAGATCAGGGGGAAGATGCACTATCCCTATGCCAGGACGCCGGCTTTTAAAAACTTAAAATTCCAAAATAAATATTCCATCGAATTATCTTTTAACAGAAAAATTTTCTAAACGGATTTTAAAAAATCGGAATTTTCATTGTTTTCCAATTCATTTACTTTCAGGATTAAAAAACAAATAAAAAAAAGAGAGGGAGAGAGAACAATTCTGATCTGAGATCCACTTTGGTTACCATTTTTCAAACCACCTGCTTGTTTTTAGTCTTCTTTGCTTTCTATGTCCCAGAGTCGGCGTCATAAATTATCATAAATGCGCGCGCATCACATGGGCAGTTGAATCTTGAAACTTTTTTTCAGTTCGTCGTTCGATGGGAAAGCAAACTGTCAGCGATTCTGTGTCTTATATAATGGATTATATATTTCAACTTAATAATTTCGTATATAGGCTGACGTTGCTGTTATTTTAACAAGATTCTTTCGGTAAGTTTGTTTGCTTTTTTTATGCGTAGGTACTTTTTTATTTTTTGATTCACTCTTAAAAAAAATTATCGTTACGAGCTGTATATGTGTTTCTATGAGCATTTGTTGCAAGTTAAAATTTGAATTGATGTAGTTTATTTTAGTTAAGTTTGATACGTTACTAGTTGTTTGCAAAATGTGTTTATTTTCTTCTTCTTTTTTTTTTTTTTTTTGCATATAAAGTGTCTACATTGATTTCGATTATTATTTGCCTGTTTTAAAGGATTGCATGTAATTCGTATTCAGAATGTTTTAATGACCTAAAAATTTTGGATTGATAATAATGGTCTGAGGAAAATGATTAATATTTCTGGCAGAATTTGTTGAAAGTATTGAGATTAAATGAAACGCATATCGCTTTATCGCTACGCACTTTTTAAAGCATTTTATATATATATATATATATTTTTTTTGATATTTTGAAAATGTTAAAAAATCTGATTTCAAATTTTGATGATGTATTTGAAGCTTCCATATCAGATTTATTTATTTCATGTTCTTAAAGATGACATTTTCGTAATATATCTTGACCTTAATCCTACAGGTGTGAAATTTCGAATCCACATTTCTATTGATGAATTGCACTACAATTACAGTTACTAGCATTTACAGAATTTTATTTTGGACTTAAGAAAATAACCTTCTGCTGTAAATTGGTGTTAAAGTTCATAGGATCACATTTTTTTTATTTCATTTTTTTGAGACTTGGGAATGATCGAAAATTTATAGCTTTAATGCATGGAGCTCTTTTTAAAGAATTATCGCGTAAGTTTTTAAGTTAACTAAATAATTAATAAGTTAATAACATTTTTGCATTTGGTCTTTCAATCACTTTTTTTATCGGTATAGTTTGGTGAACACACATTTTCAAATTTTACTTAAAATCAATCAAAAGCTCGGCTAATCAGTGTGAATTTACCGTCTTATTTAAAAACAGAAATAAAATTATATTCAACGAATTTTGATAATTTTTATAAAAGATTTCAGAAAAAAAAATTGATTGAAATTTGTTTATGTATGTAAATTTTATTTATACTAATTTAATATATTATAAAATATTTGAAATGCCAGCCATGCTGTTTGAAGAAAAACGACTTATTAATTATTAAAGCACTTTTTATCAAATATAATTAGTAAAATAAAAGGTCATTAATCCTGGAGCATTAATAGTAAATGAATTGATTACTAGCATTTACAGAATTATTTTTCAATCACAACAATAATATCCAATAAGAAAATCTAGACTCAGTTTTTAAAAGAATATATTTCAGTATACTAATTACCGACTTATAACACGGTAACTATTTTAGTAAATGCTACTCTAAAAATGATTTATGAACAAAATTTAATTCCTATGTATACTAGTTGTTCCTTATTAGGTTATGTGCTTTTATTTTTAAATTATTTTAGACTCGTGAGAGGCTATTGTAATTCTTGTATTGAATATGTTATCAATTCTTATTAAATGTTTTTTTTTAATTAAATTCAACGTAATTTTTTTAAACTTTTGCCTTATTTATAAACGACACCATACGAGATTCGCCTCTAAAACGACCTAATTTTACAAATATTTTTGAATAGTATGTGCTCATTCGGAAGAGCCGTTTTAATATTTTAATTATTTTTAATTAAAATTATCTTCAATTTTATTATTCCACAATATTTCTAAAGATTATATTGCCACAAACTTTTTAAAGTTTTAAAAATTAGTTTTTTTGTGATATAAATTTCTGCGCACTTTTTCCTGTAATTTTAATACATGTATTTTTTTACATAATTACGTGCATTAAAATAGATTAATTGGTAGATTCCGAATTGCATAATTGCTGCAGCCATCAACTCAAATCGTGTCGAAACGAATAAAAATCTCTAGTCGATTTAGAATGCAAATTTGAAACAAAATCAGAGTAAAAAAATCAGTTGGTTGTAGATAATTAACAAAATTCATATGAAATTCAGATTTAAACGAATAAATAAAAATATTTAATAAATCGTTTCTTTAGTGTGGTCATATTAGTGCGACTGTCTTCTTACGTACTGTGGAAGTTGGAGAAATTGAGAGAGAATAAACTTTACCATTCATCAAAAACTTAAAATTAATATAATGTTCTTTTAAAAGTAAATCATGTAAATCATTCACGAAATAAAGTTTTAGTAATGAACTTCTCCAGAATTTAATACCGTTTTTTGAAATAGCGGCAATACAAATGCAGGCAGATTGCAAAACATAAATGCGCTCTTTCAATGAAAGTGAAATGATAAATGAAATAAACAGTTAATATCGTAAGCTAATATAAACGATTTTCTTTCTTAAATATTTATAAACAGGATTTTTATATATAAATTTAAAATCGCAGCTAGTGAATCCATCAAGTTCATTGAATAATGGAACAACGAAACAGGCAATTTATATTCGAACAGTGAATGGAATAATAGGCAAGTTAATTCGAACAATGCGATCGAATGGAATAATAGGCAATTTAATGGCATCCAAAAATATTCTCAAAAAGTTGTTAAAATTGGAAACATTGTTCAACTATCGATCATTGAAGAGAACTTTTTTGTCACACTATCTTTAAATTAAAAAAAAATGTCACACTAAGTGTTATTTTTGTGTAGTAATGTTTTCAGAAGTTCAGAAGTCTAAGACAAAAGAGATTTCTATTAATTTGATTCATTAAAACTGAAATTAAAAAAAAATGGCTTTAAGGTGTAACTTCCTGCCATCCAAAATCGATTAGTGTCAAGTTTGATTAAATTTGGTCAAATAGTGGGATCTAATATGCCAGTGGATTGACATATACAGTTTCTCTTTTAGTATTAAGATAAATTATATATTAAATATATATTGCGTTTCATCTAAAAGACATGATAGTGATCTCATTAAAATGTTTCTTTTAAAATGATGCCAAAAATTTATAAAATTTTGTTGAAAATGTCTAGGAAATGTTTATATTAATTCTTTAAATCACTTAAAAAGGGCTTGAATAATAAATTCGAACTGTTTTATCTCTGAAAGTTTTGAACTGTGCTCATATTTTTAGAAGCATTTTTTTAAAAAGAATTGCTTATAATATACATTTCGATTTGCCAATCATTACGTTTTTAAAACATAATTTCAAATATTTTTGCTCATTTTAGATGCATTTTTTTAAACAGTTGACTGATAACTGCTATATTTAGATTCTGAAAAGTAATTCAATTAATCTGTAGAATAATTAAGATGTATTGATCGACTGCTAGACTATATTATACAGAAATGTTTTCCATTCCCTATTATAATGTTTTTGGTGGAAGGCAGAGGAGAAGAAATATGAAAGTGCAATTTAAAAAAGGAAAGGGGCACTGCTTTGCTATTTGTCCTAAGCGTTATTTTATGTAGGTATACCCCTGGGTCTGAATTCGCAATGCTATGCATTTTGTGTATTAATAGCATTTTTTTATTGATGGCCTTAAGTTTGTTTATAACCCATCCATTTATTTATTTTACTGTTTGCTTTGATTAATTCTAAGTGAAGAGAATTTTAGGAACCACTTAGTATATCTGAAAGCTAAGGTTATCACTTCCATATTCAGCTGCCAAGCTTGTATTATTCTTGCCAAGTCAAAATATCATTGCCACATCTCGCTGCAGATTATTTTATTAATGACGCTAAACCTATTTTTTGTGTAGACAAAACAGTTTTAAAACTATAGCTGCAAGCGGCATTTAAATTGGGAAGATTAAGATATCTGCAATATCAGTTTCAGCTGCTCTTAATCTTAGCTTCCGCTGTACCACCTGAATTAATCTTTTAAAATTCATATTCTCGCTCTCTCCTCCCTGCACAGACCTTTATGCAGATATATTTAATAATATAATATAAACAACTTAGCATAGCTTAAAAAAAATCAAATGACTCAAATTAACTTAAAATATGTAGGGCTTATTTTATTCTCTTTTAATTTCTCGAACTCTCAAGGTACGGAGAGAGAATAATAATCAAGAAATTCGAACTCGAAATTTTGAAGGATCTCTGCGAAAAATACAATTTTGGCATTATGTCTGCATGAACATAACTCAAAAGCGCTTTTAGCTAGATGGATGAAGTTTGGCATATGGTCTTTATACCAATTTGTAGATTTCTATCGAATTTTGAGTAATAGGTTCATAGGAAATCTGGTCGTCGTTTCGGATATAATTTAACAACACGATAATTACAAAAAGAGAGCTAGATAGATAAAATTTGGTACATAGATTTAACGATTGTATTGTAGATGCCTGTCAAATTTTAAGTACTTTCAAAAGCACGTAAACGTGACAAGTAAAAAACGCAGTGACTTAAATATATCAAATTTGGTATGTGGTTTTGTGACTACAAATGTACTTATGTGTCCCTTTTTTGTTTCTGTTAGTTGGGAAAAACACGTTTAAATGACTCAAATATTTAATTTTGTGATATTTTCCGCATGCTAGAAGTCAATCTCTAAAACTCGAAATCTAAATTCCTGCCTGAAGTTAATATTTCGTAACTATTATATGCCATACAAGGCTTTCTTTGGAATAATGCCTTTATTAGCGTATGAGAAAATTTTGAGGAGACCAGTGACGCTGCTTTTATACTATTAGTTTCATGCCCCTAAAAAATCAAAACAGCTTTTGAAATTTCCTGTTAGTTTTTATGATAAAAGGGAAAACTTATTTATCATGACAATCAATAATTCAAGTGGAAGAGAAATTTTATTATAATCCTTGAAATTATTTCATGAAGCTGAATTTTATTAAATTGCGTTCCAAAAATATATCCAAATATATAAAATATTCCAAAAATAAATATTTGGAATTGTATTGATCTCTTTAGTGCAATTGAAAATCGCATACAAATACGATGAAAACTGGACACATTTGATGAATTTGCTATTGTTTGGATAAAAGCTCATAAAATAAATCAATACATAAATAAATAAAAAATGGGAGTTTTCCCCGAAATTTTTTGCAATTTTTCTAATAAACATGTTACAACCTCCACCTCACTATATAGCTGATCTCTGGCTAGTTCAGATTTATATTTTTACATTCTCACTTGTGTAAATAAAAACAATTACGTGTAATAAAAACAGACATTGAGTGTATCGTTTTCATGCTATTAGCGAAAAATAGTTATGAAAGTTCGATCGGCCGAAAGTATAAACGATAGTAGGCGAGCATTTCCCTCCCCCTTCTTGAGGTCAAGAGTTCATTTGCAGCATGGGGAGGATTCTCGTATCGCCCTGCTCCTGTAGTCAAATTACTGCTGAAGAATAAGGGGTTGTATATAAACTTTAATAACATTTTATAATTTCACCTAAAGATTTTCCAGATGTTCCGTTTCTTTTACCTCTGTGTTTGATTGCAATTTATTCATTATGGAAAGACGCATTTGATGTTGAAGCATAACGTTGAAATAGTATATTTGCATATTCATTAAAATCATTGCTGCATCAGAAAATTTAATCATTCAAGAGTTCTCTCTCTCTCTCCTTTTTTTTTTCATTTTAAGAGTTATTGATATAAATAACACACTAAGTACTTAAAAATTCTCATAAATTTTTAAAAATAATTTTTATAAGTTTTATAAATTTGCAAAATTTTAAATTAGTTAATTTCCACAGCAATTGCTTTCATTTATTTATTAAAATATAAAGAGAATAATGCTCTAGTGCTGAAAACTTATTAAGATATATGTAGATTCATATCTAAGAAATGACTTCATTAAGAATGTAAATTTTCAAAATTGACTAAAATTTAACGATTTAAAATGACAGAATATTAACACAGGGCAAATAATATTTTACGGAAAAAATATATTTCTGGTCGATATATACCATTTAAAATTTTGCAGGTATACTGCCAAAATTATTCAAATCAAAACCTCTCCTTTTCCTTCCAAACGATTCAGCATACCTACAATAGCTGTTAAAGATCAAAATATTAATACTACGGGAAAATGTCCGATTTTATGAATACATCAATCAAACTTCGAATTTTTAACCAAAGAGAACATTTACTAGCATTTTTTTTTCTTTTTAAAATTATGATCTATGATTTAAGCACTGCACAAAAGATATCAGCCAATTTGCAAACGATCTGCAAAATTCTTTAAGGTAGGAATATTTAATTTATTTTATAATTAAAATTGTTTCAAGAACTGGTATGGGGGAGATTGAGCTTCGAAAAATAATTAATACTTTTTAAAACAAAAAGCATTTTATTTCGCTTATTTTTTAATTTTATTTTTGCATACTTTCCAATATTTTGCTTTAAAGTAAATAATTTTTGCCACAATGCTAAAAGTTGTAATTTGAAAAATTTGGCATTTATAAATTATTTGTTAAAAGTTAAGTTATTCTAGTTTTTGTGTTACACTTACAGGATTTCAGAAATGAAAAAAATTATAAGTTTGGAGTTTAACTGTATAATTACAAAACACAATGCATGCATTCCATTTGTTACATCTTTTTTTTTCTTTTCAAATGGCTGATGAAGTTCTTCATCCCCTGAAGAAACTACGAAATCGTCAACATATGTTTAAATCCAAATTATCAAGGAATATAATGGATTGTATTTGTTACACTGTCACCAGTTATCCCCTTACTTTGTCTGGGAATCGGACATATTCCAAACGTAATCCTCTTTCTAACAATTAAAACCGTGAAGTGTAGCATGGGTCATTTCGCCATAATCAATTTTATTTTATGAGAGATTCATTTCTACGGCTGAATAGGAGTGTTGGTTAATTTGGGCGTTTATCACTTCATCCTAAAAAGAGATCGGCAGCTATTGGCCCGACAAATAAAAACAGATATCCAATATTAACACTCTATAGAATGGAGTACATTATTGTATTTATCTTTTAAAAAGCTGTAATTCGCTCTCATTAACCTTTCTTAGGAAAGTGTTCGAGAATCATTTTTAAAATACGTTGCATTTTCAATGTGATTTTTATCTAATATATAAAATTCTCGTGTCACAGTTTTCGTTGCCATACTCCTCCGAAACGGCTTGACCGATTTTGATGAAATTTTTTGTGCTTATCCGGTATCTATGAGAATCGGCCAACATCTATTTTTCATCCCCCTAAATGTTAGGGGTAGTCAATTATTAATTAAAAACTAACTTTCCCGCCAAAAAAATCTTCCATTTTCCCCACCGCCAACTTTTCCGCCAAAAAAATCTTCAATTTTCCCCAACGCCAAATGATTTAGGCTTTAGTTCTTTTTTTCTCCCAACAGTAATGAGGCTAGGGTTAAGATTTTTCGGCGGATTATTTCAATCGGTTCTGTTTATTTTCTTAATGTTTTATGCATTTAAAATTAAACATTGTTAATTAATCCATGTT
Source organism: Argiope bruennichi (assembly GCF_947563725.1). Taxonomy (NCBI): domain Eukaryota; kingdom Metazoa; phylum Arthropoda; class Arachnida; order Araneae; family Araneidae; genus Argiope; species Argiope bruennichi. The sequence goes on along the minus strand of NC_079153.1, from coordinate 141,544,334 downwards.
TCAGATTCATTCTGAAGTACTTTTGAATTAAAATAGCACAGAATAAAGGAAATTAAAAATGTCTAATCTTCATAGCGTTACCCCAACTGGCGTAGAAAAATTCACGCATTTGCGTTACGTAAAAGGCGAAGAAAATTCACGCATGCGCACTGTGTTCTGATCGTTGGCATGGCAACCATTATCAACGGACGATTTAAATTACTTTTAGGTTAGTTGTATGCTTTTGTAAGTAAATTGTATTTATGTTATATATTTTTTGTATATGCTTATAGTTTTAAGTACATCGTTTTTTAAGTAGTTTTTTTTAACCTGTTTACAATGATTTAAATTATTTTTAGGTTAGTTGCATGCTTTTGTAATTAAATTGTATTTATGTTAGTTATATATATATTTTTTATATATGCTTATAGTTTTAAGTACGTCGTTTTTTAAGTAGTTTTTTTTAACCTCTTTTCAATGATTTAAATTATTTTTAGGTTAGTTGCATGCTTTTGTAATTAAATTGTATTTATGTTAGTTATATATATATTTTTATATATGCTTATAGTTTTAAGTACATCGTTTTTTAAGTAGTTTTTTTAAACCTGTTTTCGACAGATTATTTTAAACGATTCATTTTATTTTCTGAGTGTTTGATGCATTTAAAATGAAACATTGTTAATGAATCGATCCATTCATGATGAATCTGAGAAAATTTTGTTGACAAATGCTTGAGATATTACATAAATTAAGAAAGATATTCTTTAGTGCCCATAAAGTTTAAACGCTCAGTGACTCTATTATCAGTAATCATATTATTAAAAAAATGCTTTGTTTCAGTAAAAAATATTGTTATATTAATTGCAGATTAATCCTTTACACTTTAATTTAAAGCATAAATTCTACGAGGGGTAACAGAAAATGAGAGAGATACATATCACGTTATGACTGAAGGCCTTTATAATATTATGAGTGAATTATATGACTATCAAAATTTGAAGTTTTAAAATATTTTGCTGAAGAAGTTGGAATTGCATAAAATATTTAATTATTAAAATTTTAACGAACACTAAGATTGGCGAACCGGCTGGTCGCCAAAGGCGGCTAGTTAAAGTATAAAATTGTTACATATTATTTTTTACATTTATAAAATGAAAATTAGTTGAAACTTTTCACAAATTCTTGATTAGTTGTATTTTATATATAATAGTTGTGATACTAATTATCAACAAAGCAGTTCTGACAAAGCAGATCTTATGGATTGTACATTCCCACGAACTTTCAATTGAACGTCCTGAAGCAGTTTTCGAATCTAGCTTTCAGCAACGTACACAAGTTCTCTGACGGTTATCAATTTCTCTTTTCTTGTGGCTGTGTTCTTCCGTGCGTCTAAAATCAGAATGAGCCCTCTTGCGATATCCTTCCTTTCCAAGTTCTTCAATGAATTTTAACTTGAAATCTTAAAAGTTGATAAATTCGTTTTGTTGGAGAATTCGTTGTCTTCATTAAAATAAAAGCGTTGTTAACAGCTGTATCGAGGGGAAACGAAAATATTTACCACCAGCATTTCGATGATTTTCTAGCAACAGAAAAATATTTTCTGCGTTGATCGGCTAAATCCACACCTCCCATGTTTGTTCTAAACCCACACCTCCCATGTTTCTATTGTGCGAAATCAACTGGGCATTGAACTGACAATTTTTCTGCTCCTTTTCTCCTATACACCTTACAAATTTCATTTTTTATCTAACCAACTGGTACACAAATTTGGAGTATCTTTGCATTAAAAAATAAAAATTGTATAGATTTCTTTTAATTTAAATTTTTTCATTTCTGAGGGCAAATTTTTTTCTATTGTGCAATACAGTTTCACAAGCAAAATTCCAATTTTATGTAAATCAGCAATAAATTTATACTTGAGAAAAAGCGGTCGAAATATATTGTATGGTTTTTATTCTCTAACCCTATTGTAACGTGCATAACCACGTCGTATCCCAAACCATTCTTTGTTGTCGGATTTTCCGCAATACATTTCGAAATGCAAGGTATGTCCGAAATGTGAAGTGCATAGCATCCACCTTTTTATTCCTCGTTTTGCTGGTTTCAGAGGCATGTATTGAATGATTCCTAAACGACTTTTAAATTTCATAAGCGTTTCATCTATTGAAACTTCTGCTATTGACTTAAAAAATTCCATAAATTTTTCCTGGAGATACTTTTGCAGTGGTTCTACTTTCTAAGAAAGTGAAACCACTTTCATTCTTCTTTCTGATTCCCTATAGTGTTTAATTTTTAGTTTTAAAATAGTGTTTAATTTTTAGAAACCCGTGCTTCCCCATCAGACTTTTCACTCTGCCATTTCCAAGCGTTGCGGTTTTTGTCCAATAATTCGTTAATCTCGGCATCCTCACTAAGCTCATTAGGAACAAGACTGTAAAAAATGCCCAAATTTCTCTTATGCTTGCGACTGGATACCAAGATTTATCTTCATATCCTCGCTGCTTTGCACAGTATTCCGCATACTTATTTGTATTCAATCGCATCTGTAACTTCAAACGGTATTTATTTCTTCTTGAGTTAAAACTTACCGATATCCCGGCATTCTAGATTTTAGTTGCTGGCGAGCAGTAAGCGTACTGTAAATCAAGCATCTACCCTCAAATAATTTCTGAAGACACCAATCAACAGTGACAGCGGGAATGGAAGCAACCCCCTGTTAAAAGAGACAAAAAAGACGCCCCGCACCATTTTACGACCCAGCGGAGAAAAGAAGAAAACCAGCTGGGTCGTAAAACGGTGCAGGGCGTCTTTTTGTCTCTTTTGGTTGTATGACAATTGTGCACAGAACACTTTGGGTAACACTTTGTACAGTCATAAAACTGTAAATCAATAGTCTCATTTACTATGCGTTTGGGTTACTGATGAGGGCAAGTCTGGAAGAGATAACATTTTAAACGTTATCTAAAAGTGTCATATTTGACAAGAGTTAGCATGTTTGACACAATTTCGAATACTTAACGATACGTTCATTAACGCAATTTCGTACGTTTCAATAAAATCTGAATACTTTCCACTTTGCTTTTTATGAAAGATGGATTGCTTTTCAATGTATTTATTCAAAAATGTATGATAAAAATCATTGAGGAATGATATTTCTTTTCATATAAATAGTGTATCCAATTCGAAATAATAATCATTTCTTCTAGGTTTTAGATATAAATGCATTACTTTACATAAATATAACGTTTTGCATTAAACGAAAGAGTTTGCGTTTCATTAATTTTTGATTTATTTCTTCTTCATTCGTTAATTTAATTCAATAATTTCGAACATCAAAATATATGTTATTTAAATATAGGCACTTAAAAAAAAGTAGTTTCTTAAATTTAAAGTACAATTAAATGAGGTTAGTGGAATCGGAATGATTTGTAAGGAAGGAAAAGTTGCAAAAGCAATTCTTGAAATGCCGTTAGTAGTACGAAAAGCTTCCAACTATATCAGTTTTTAAAAAAATCAGTTTGCAGAGTAGAAAGCCATTACAAATTTAAACTTTTCTGTTAATCGTCGTTGATTTGATTTAAATGTTGGTACATGTTTTTAAAAATCTGTACTCTGATAAAGATAAATTATTTGTTCATTATATGGCTTTGCATTTTGTATATGAAATATTGTAAGTATACGGTGCATAAAATAAGCAGCTTACTAAATCAGAAGTATATTAATATTTTGCTAACTGATCATTTGTATCTACGAAAATTTGTAGGAGGTATTCAAATTTAATTTTCTTCTAGTTGCACTTTTATTAAACCAAAATCCAAATCTACTGTTAAAAAATAAAATAGAATTAAGAAAAATGATTTTTACATTAATATATATAATATATGTTCTTCAGAAACTTTAATTGAAGATCGTTCTTATATGTACAATAAATCGTTGAAAATAGTGTTGAATGAAGTTCTGGTAATACACTCTTCAACAATATACATCTACACCTTTATTGAAATGTTTACTGGTTAGCTATGCGTTTTTTTCCATATTTTAAACAATGTAATTATTTCTAATTTCAGAAGAATTCATGACCATTTTAAAACTTACAGGGGCTTTGAGATATTGCAAATCTCAAAGCCCCCTTTCCTCTTCAGATTTTTTTTATTGATTTTAATTTAATTTTTATTCTGCAATTTTAATACTAAATTTTGAAAACTGAAGTCGCAAGTCCAATTCAATATTGTACAAATAATAAAAAAAAAATGCACAGTCAAAACGTAAAATTAATTTTAAGCAAAATATCAAACAAAAGACAACTTTCTATAACTCTAAACAATATTGTTAAAGGAGGGAATATATTTTTTTAAACAGTAAAGCTCCAATTTTTTTTAGAATTATAAAATAGCATAACGAATAACTTGCAAATGGTAATTAGGAATATTACTAGAATAAAGTTCCAAAATTAATTTAATCAATACTTGATTATAACTTGAATAAATTTGACTGCAGGGCCTTCTGTCATTAAATGAAAGAATAAAACTAAGTACCTTTCTACAACTACTAAAAATTATCAAGAGCTGAGGGTATTTTTTTTCCTGCTTTTTTTTAACTTATCAATCTTTGTTAAGATTTGTCCTTTAATCAGACTCGTGATATTTAAATACTTCTTGATCCAACTAGAATTTTATGTTAACTTACCTGCATATGTATTTTGCGATTAATATTTATCATAAGTATTCTTTATAAGCTTCTTATGCATTCTGCTTTCAAAATTTACATTTACTGGGTGAAGATTGTGTTATGCTCTTAAATTTGTGAATAATCGTGGTGCTCTTGAAATTCTGCATTTATCTAAGATTATAACATTTGAAAAGGTACTGTAAACTTTATTTTATGCATGAAAATGGGAACTCTTGATAAGTTAACGACGGAACAGAAGATATCTCGTATTGCTTGTACAAAATTAACAAGGTTTCTATTTGTTCTTAGAAAATTGTGATATTAAAAAGGAAAGTGATCAAGAACAACTTTTGAAGCCTTTGTTAAGTTTAGAAGCAAAACAATTAGACCTCAAAAGCCTTAACAGTGAAATTGAGGATTTAATTTCTGATAGTGCATTGTTTGAAACAAATACAAAGCTGTCTTGAATATGAAGAGCAAATAAATGAAGCTAAATTCAAAATCAAAAGTAAGATCAATAAGTAACGGACAGGAAGTTGTAATTTCTTTCGTTTTAAAAGCGGAATATAACCTTGGCAGTTACGCGACTTTGCTTCAAAGAGCTAACGTCCAGGCAATCCTAACGTTTTGCGTAGTGATATAAAACACGCTTTAAATTTCAAACCAATACATCAAGAGAAACTTTTAATTTATACTTTTACGAAACGCGAACCCGTTGAGAAAACATTCGACGTTGACGATTTTTAATGACAATATAATAAATATTTTACTGAGTGTTTAGGAATTAGGATATTCATTGTAGATTTTTTATATTATTTTAGTTTCAAACATTTGCGATTTTATTTCGATTCCCATTTTTTTGATTAAAAATGTTTTATTTATTAGCACAAAAATAAAAGCGATTAAAAGTAGTTCATTTGGATTGCATTTTATCGTAATTGAACTTAATTAATTCTACTGAGTAATTTATTTTTCAGATTGAACGGAGGACAATAAAAGGAAGAATTTCTTGAACGTTGGTTCTACATTTCCATAAAAGGACAACGGGTGAGCATTGTTCTAGTTTTCTTATTAAAAAGACTTATACATGTTCACTAGAATGATTTAATTATTAGTTGTTTACGAGAGAAGTTTTAAAATGCAAATAATAGTATATTTTCTCTAAACTGAATCGAATATTTTTTTCTGTCAGTGATTTAAAATTTCGATTTCTCAAAATATTCATTATTGGAGCTTCGCGACTAGTTTTTGAAACTCCATTCCTCTGAAGAACTGTCGTGTAAGTAAGTCTGGTCTGTATTCAAGTAAGCGGAATCAAATGCCACACCGCAGAAGTGACGCGGAAGTTTGGAGAAACGAGTGCATTCTCAGATGCCATTCTAGTCATTTGACCACGGTTTGAATTTATGAGGTCCATCTCAAAATGATGCTCAAATTCATTTAAAACGAGACGTAAATATCTGTAAAATCCAACTAATCTCTTTATTCATCCTATGTATCGTATCTATTAAATAGAAAATATGGTCGTAGACTCCATGTACTGCCATTGACAAGATGTGGGAAATTATGATATAATATTATTTGACTGCAATTTCCGATAAAGCATTTAATAATTATATTGCACAAAAGTAGCATTTAAAATTTGTGAATGCATCAAAACGAGATTCAGGGATTTTGTATCGACTACAATTTTGTACCTCTAGTTAATAAGTTAATTTTGTATCTTGTCATAAATTCAATTTAGTTGGTTTTAAGGTTTTTACTTATTTCCTGATCACATTTCTTACAGAAATAAAAAATAAAAAAATGTTGTCAAAAATTGAGTTATAAAAAAATAGGATGCGTTGCATGACCCTTTAGAATTTCTTTGGGCTTCTCTTGTAAAATGTTCTAATTGCCTTTTCGGTAGTTTATATACAATTTTACAAATTGTACATCAATATGTGACTGTTTACAATTAATAATTTGATTTTAGAAGCAGTTTGGAGTATTAATGCTTGTGTATTTTAATTGTTCTGATATTTTTTATTCGGTTCTTGCAACTGATTCGTGTTAATAGAAAGCTTCAAGCGATCACTAGTTCTTAATAATCAGCAACATTTATCATAAACGTGTGAATAATATTAGATGAATTTTCATTTTTAGTAATCGTTCCGAGAACATCAAATATAAAATATATCGAATAATCAAATAGACTAAATCTTTTCATTTTATTTTCTTGATTTCAGTGTAACTTAAATATTTGTTCATTTGTATAAGTTTTGTTTATTTGGTACGAATGAATTTTTCAAACTAATTATGACAGAAGGTTGGAACCTATTCTAAGTAACATTCGTAAAGTTATAAACAAAGGCTGGCATAAAGGTGACTGGAAAAGCAGTCACCTTTATGGTAAATGTGTTTTTTATGTATTTCTAGTTTCATGGACTTCCTTGAGAGAATTGCATCTGTAAATTTATTTCTTATTTGTGGAGTTTTTTTTCTTGGTATGTAATTGAATAATAGCACATATCAAGTCATTAAAAGTAGTTCATTTGGATTGCATTTTAACAGCTTTGAAAGTTTTCAAGAATAAGTGCAAAATTGCTCTCTTGCTCGTGTATTGTGCTCGTGTATTTTTTAATCATGAAAAAAATTGGGCGGGGGGGGGAGGTGAGAACAAATGAACATTTTTAGCACCTTAAGTTATTTTTTCTAGCTTTCTTTTTCCAGGTATTGTTTTTAAAATAACTAACCAATAATCAAGTTGTAATCATTATTTATAATAATTGTTAAAGATTAATTGTAATAAAGGTAAGTAACCCTTAATGGTTAATATTTTTTTAGATATTTAGGTAAGTATCCTTGTTTTTACAAACTTTATAATGTACTTTTAAACACCTGTGCATTTTGAAGGCCCAATTCTTGACGGCTCATTATAAAATATTTAGCAAACATGAATGTCCGTTCATTTTCGAAGAATAATTTTAACTCCATTTTTTAACGGTAGCGGATCTTGAATATTGTATTAGAGCAACAAATTTTAACAAACTGCAAATCCCTAGCGTCAAAATTTACATCTGTACAGTTAAACGTTTTAAACATTTTATAAATTCCTGTTTGGAAAATTATTTGGAAGATTTAAAAAATCCATTTTCATGAGTTTTCACTTCTCGACATTTTTTAAATAAAGATTTAAAAAAAAATCTTTTAGTATACGAAATGAAAAATATTAAATTGTCAGATCTTTTTAAACAGCAATTATATTATTAGGTGTAAGTGGAAAAATGAAATATTTTATAGCTGCTCTTGTAAAACACCAGGAGTTTATTAAGTTTATTTTATGTCTTTCACATGGGGTTGTCGCTTAAAGTGTGTTCACAAAATTATGGTGTGTTTTTCTTAGGCTTTTCGCAACTTAACGCATCCATATATTTTCTTTTAAGTGAATGAAGTTACTTTTCCTGTTCACTTTTCAATCCTTTCTTTTATGATACTTTTTCTATTTCTCGGCGATAGCTTATTTGAGCTTAAATTAAATGAAAATTCTATTAACATAGCATTCAAAACATTTCGTAAATCAAATATGACCATTTGATTAATGTTTTTAAACTCTGAAATTTTGTAAAATATTTTTATTAAATCTTAATAAAAGCAGTCTTCAGTATAACGTGTCAATCTCAAACGCGGTTCAAATTTGTAATTGCGTAAGTTGTTAATAAAATGTTTTTAATTGTGTAAATAAGAACAATGAAGATGACCAGAGATAAATATTTTACATTGCAGACAATATAAGGGAAAATGCTAAATTTGTGCGTAATGAACGTTTGCTTATCTCTTTGTAATGGAATTGGTGGCTCTCAAATTTATTAATCGAACTTTCAGGTTACCAGAGAGTAGGTAATTCCAATATAAAAGAATTTAATTCGGTATTACCCATAAATTATTGGTATTTTATATCACAGCTTGTCTAAAAGTAATGAGTTAGATTCTAAATTTTAATCATTTTTAGTCATTGTCTTTATCCATGTATTAATCCAAATACTCCTAGTGTTGCTTTAAAACGGGACGTTAATATAACTAAACAAACCATGTCTTAATCTAATAATAAAACTATTGGATTAAATATAATAAATAATAATAAAATCCAATAATAAAACTATTGGATTATTGGAAAAAATTAGTAGTTGATATTAAATATTATTTGTTACTTACGTTTTAACTTGAACATATATTTATTTATATTTTATTAAAATGTTGAAATTTTAATAATAAATAATGATTGAATAGTAGAAGTTTTAAATGTTTTATTTGATATATAACTAAAGCATTTAAAATGCATTCATTTTTGATTTGAAAATATTTTTATGATGCTATTATTTTATAGTACAAAATGTAAAGATTGGAAAAAACCTAGCATTGTAAACTAATATTAAAACTGGTTCTGGCTATACGAAAACAGTTTTTTTTTTTTTTTTTTTGCTTCTTATGAGAATCCTGCTATTTACTTTTCAATATAATTCATTGATTTTATTAGAAACTTAAATTTAAATATATCAATTAAACACTCTATTCTAATAATTTTTATAAATTCTAAATGCTCGCATGTATATAATATATGTACATTTTTTTGCAAATTGCTTGCGAGTTATGTTGTCGATATCTAGACTCGGAAGTTTGCAAATTCGTGCCATCGGTATATTCTGAAATGCTGTACAATATTTTTAATCAATTCTGAAATAGCATATGAGAATCTTGAATCTACAGATTTTTTTGAACTAATACGATTGTTTAGGAAGACTTAAGATATTTTAATGCTTATTTTAGGTATAATATATATGCATATGCTTTTTATTTCATTTTAGCACGTTCATAAAATTATTTTCTACATTGTTAAATTCAAACTTAAAAATATTTAACCTCTTAATGCACTGGAATTACCCTATGAATCTTGGAATGCAATAGCAGTAACTGTTAAAACGTCGCGAAACTTGATTTTTGTCCTTTTAACTTAATATTCATAGAATCGAAGATACGCCACATATTTCCTCAATGGTCATGGCTCGGACTCTGACAGTTTAGAAAACCAAATTTAAGGTTCGCCCTTTAATCTCTCAAAATCAAAGTAGTTACGGTTTGAAATCTACTGTGCATTATCTATTTATCATATTGTTTATATTTGCAAGAATATCAACCATATTCATTAATTCAAATAGAATGAATAATTGTGATTTAAATTTTGAAACAACCTATTTTTAGATTGTAATTTTTGGAAAAATTTATTTTGTTTCAATGTTGCTTTGAAAAAAACTTAGTTAAAAGAATTTTAATTTAAACACTATGTATTTTTTTTTTCATCTAAACGATTTAAAAGAAAATGAACGAACAACAGTTATTGTTATTGACTATGAATCACCTGTATTGAATATAGAATGCATTTGTTAAAAACAATCTATTTAAAATTTAAGTCAAATATGACGTTAACTGCGACATTTGTAAGATATTAGACCAAAAGAAATTGCCTTCAAAATGCAAAGGTTTTTGAATTCTGAATTTTGTAATTATAGCTTTGTATGTTTTTATAATGAAATTATATTTATAAATATACATTTATGCACTCGTGGATGTTTTAATGCAGTTGCTTAACTGTGCATGTTCAATGTTGAGGGAGTTCTATCCCTCTGATTCACGTCTCGATTCGACTTCTGACTCCGCTCCCATCACTGTCGTTCTTCGAGCGTTTCGAGGGATTCACCCACCACGACATTCCTTGTGACTGGGAACGAATCCTACAATGCTCGGCAGACCACAGTTTCTGTTCTTGCATCTCCGCTCAGCAAATGAAATGGGATGAATATTCATTGCATACATTTGCAGGGAATTGAACGGTATAGATTATTTCCCCCCTGCAGTCTTGGCCAAGAGTGGTGAAACATACACGATGGGGGGGGGTAACTCAGAGGCGGCGGCAGAAGATAGTCTACGGTGGGGGGGGCACGATAAATCCAACAAGAGGGCAAGCCCATTTTCTCTTATTTCTCTTTAAAATATTTCATAATAGTTCAATTTAGTTAAAGGACATTAAATTTTATTTCGCTTTTTTTTAAAATTCAGATACTCAGATTCTTTTCTGCGGAAAATCTGCGGACCTGACGTCGTTGTCCAAAAAACGCCAACCAAAAATTATCGATGATATCAAACGTCCAACCAAAGATTATCGATAAAAGCGACATCCTATTGATTTGTCAGCTTATCAATTTGCCAAATGTAGCCTAACCTCTTAAACCTTATTCGGATGTTTCGATTGTATACAGTATATTAACTTTAAGATGGTTTTTAAATTGTTATAATCGTTAATACTCAGCTCTCCATAACCATTCTGAAATGATGGAACTCTTAAATTTCTCGCAGACGGGGAGAGGGAAGTGGTTGCCAACAGAGTAAATGCCCCCTTGCTAATCCCGCCTCTGGATTAACTTAAAGCCGAGTTTAACTTAATAATAATGGGATCGGGTTTAACTACTGTTTAACAATGAAATGTGTATCATAGCCGATAAATATGTAATCTCCCGAATTGTTTAAAATCGTGGGGGGGGGGCGGATGCAGGCATTTTGTTGTTCCAATAATAATTATAACCCCCTCATTAAAAACTAGCAAATTTAGTGAGACATTTAGCAGAATTTTTGACTTATCATTGTTAATTTTTTAAATAGCTTCGTGGCAATACATAGATTAATTTTTTGCCATCCAAACAACTCAGCTTTCAGTATTTTTCGTGTTCAATTCAGAAGTCAATAGCTCAGTTTTATATGCATATTTTCTTAAAATTTCACAACTGAATTATTCTAAAGACAGATATTTTGTTGAATAAAAAATATTTCGAGTTATTTTCTTTCAAAGGTTATATTTTAGATGTTGACCCTCATCATTCGGATGCTTATCCCTCATTTTCGCAGGTTGTAATGTAATTCAGTCAGTATTTTACTGCATCCCGTTATTTTTTATCTTCATGTGCTTATCTTTTTTACTGTTACAGATTTCAATCGTATCATATAATTATCGGGTGCCATATAACAGCAGTTCCATTCGTTAAAAAATTGAATTTGTTAGCAAACGCAGCATTTAAATAGTGATTTTAAAAATGCGGCAGGAAGAAGGTTAAAGCTATCAGATCAAAAGAACGAACTTTTATTATGAAGAAATAATAAATTTCAAACAAATGTAATTTTAAAAATTATTTTATAAGACTTGTAAAATTGAATATGCCATAACCAATTAATAATTAAGATTCAAATAATTATTCTCAACTTTATTTTATGATTTTAGGGATTTAGTGTTAACAAACATTATAGCCCTAATATTTTATAGTTCATGGAATTTATTCTTTTGACGAATTTATTTACAATGATGTATATTTTTAATAGACCTACCTGCATTCTGCCCCCCCCCAGCATTCCTGAAACTCAGCAGTTCTAATCGTTTGCCTAATTGAAAATCCGAATACTCGAAAAGGTTTCGTACCAGAGCTTTAAAAAATTTTACTTAGTGTCGGAAGCTCTACTTCATTCATTTGTTATAAATAGTACATATCAGATGGCCCCCTATTTAAAATAGCCTACAACGTATTGGATAATTGTGGCTTTAATTAATATGATTTCAAAATTAATTCGGATTCAAAATTAATATTATAAAAGAACAAATTTTTGAATTTTAAACCGAATATGTTAATATTATCATTGATAAAAATACGATGTCTTTCATCCTCAAGTACACAAGTCTTACTAGTGTACGAATGCGAATCACATAATTGAACTTTTATGTAGTTAAAACACAATATTTGCCTGAAGAGGTCGGTAAACATGAAGCATATCAAATCGCATCACGCCTGTGTAAGAATGAAATGCTCACAAAAGTTTCCAGCTCTGGATTAAACACTTGATTATAAAATGGATTCAGATGTGGTTTTCATAGGTTGTGGAAAGGCTGCACCAGCAGATTTTCGATCTTTTAGAGGGAGTGGAGTGTTAAAAATTCACCATCTTGCCAAGACTGTAGTTCCTGCATATGCTTTTTTTAGTGCTTGAATAAAATTTATATATTTTAAACAGATACAGTCTTCAGAAATTTTTTGTTGTACAATGAAGTTATGAAGCCCAGTAAACTAAGAAAAAAGCCTGAAAATTCACATCTCATTCCATTCGTACTTGAAATGTTGTGAATTTTATTGTCTTCCATATTTCGAGTAGCAAAAATTTTCAGTGATGAGAAAAAAATGAGTTGAAGCTTTTTCAGTAAAAAAAAAAGTTTGAAAAGACGAATAAATAGGAATGTCATTGCGTTTCTTAATCTGTCTCAGAACTAGCATTAGTTAAGCACTGGTTTTTACTTGTAAAATTTGGAGTTATTGCCTTTAAATAATACATCCTAATTAATACAATGCTCATGTTAGGGATAGCAACGACTCATCTCGATCGTATGAAACGAATAACTTTTAAAAGAAATTGATCTTAGCGTATTGGGCGAGTCAGTACTGGAATTTCAATAACAGAAAGTTGCTGTAATGTGTATCAACAAAATATTATAGACAACAGCCAGAGAGGTTGAAGTATTTTATAGTAAATATTATAATCATTTGCAAAGAATTTTTGGGAAGTCTGAATTAAAATGAACCAAATCATTCGGTTTGAAATAAAGCATTGAAATTTTTCGGAAATTCATTTCATTCAGGTATCTGCGCTTGATATAATATGTACACATAGTTATTTCGTGGGAATTTGATAGTTGAATGATGTTTTCTCATGACATCTAAAATACCATAATCGAGTCACATCGTGCAGTTTGAAATTAATAGAATACGGAAAATGGATGCCAACTATTTTATTCACTTTTTAAATATTCATTTCAATCAGTTTTGAATAAAAACTTAAAATCTTCAAGTTACAAAGCAAAAAATGAGATTATAAAATATCGTTCTTTACTTTTGCCATTTATGTTATCTCATAGCAGTTCTGATTCATTTGTTACCATTCTAACAATGTATTTCGTATTGACGATTCAAAGCTTCATTTATACGTTTTCCTTTTTATAAATTTTCAGCTTTAATCTTGCTTCTCCTCGACTACTAAAGGAGAAATCTTTAATTCAATAATCGTAGACCAAATTGTCTAGTACTAATGTAAAAGATAATAAAGAAAAATGTAAAATTGCACCACTTTTATTCTAAGGACACTGCAGAATCTACTGAAAAACCTGGAACTCATTTTGTTTATCAGAACTCCAGTAAAAAAATATTAAATGCATTTATTCGATTTATTCTATTCAGTTTTACTTCTAAACACGGTATTAATATAAACATATTATTCTTAATAGTTAGTCGGAATGTCAGACGATTAAGTTTTTTAAGTCAAACGCTTATTTGTATGCATTTAAATCTCATACAATAAGAACATAATAATTAATAAGCAAAATAAGCAATTTAAGTATGAATTTTTACTTTTATTAGCTTAACTATTTAATTTTAAAACCTGTTCTCAATGCCAACTTGTAACATATTAGTACTATCTTAAAAATTATTTATAATATATTAGAGTATCTTTATATATCAAAATATATTAGTAGTTAGTCTTTGTATTATTAAAATTAAATGCTTAATAATCAAAGTTAATTAAGCGTTTTAGTTTATACCAATCCTTGAACGATGTACAGTATTTTATTGAAATTAGAAAACTGGTTTTCTTTCTGAAATTTAGAACTTGGTAAAAAGTAAACTTTGTTTATTGTTTAATTAACGATTTATTTGTAATTTTAAATTTAATTTGAAAAAATGTTTCTGGAAATAGCATAGAATTGAAATAACTAATCTCACTCTCAGGCAACAATGCTAAGCCTTTCAAGCAATAATGTTATAATAATAAATAAAACAATAAAAACTGAATATTATTAATTATCAATATGCTTCAAAACATGAATATGCTTCAAAATTTAATATATGTATGACCATCACTGGTCATTAATAAAATTAATCAAAATTATATAAGTTAAATTATCAATGAGAATGTGCAATATTTTTGATCATTCATGCTTATTATTAAATTAGGTGATATGTCTAATATACAATGTTTATTAGTGTCTTGTAAAAAATTTTAATAAGATTATGAAAGCACTCAGTTCAAATAAAATGTATTAAATGAGATCTTATAGCAGGAATATTAATCGCTTTCATCCAATTTAATGTTACACGTAGATTTTTTAAAGTGAAATTTTCTAAATTATGTAAATTAGAAATTAACTAAATTTAAGATGACAGTGTGAAGAAAAATTAAATTACAAAAAATTTTGAAATCTTTTTCAAAAATATTGAAAAATCATTTAATTCTTTTAAATATATGTAGGTTTTTTTTTAAAAATATAGTGAATAATAATGATGAATATTTAATATTGAAAAATGAAGTTTTAAATTCCTTGCATTATTTCAAAAAATATAAATTTTTGAAGTGGCTGTGCATTGACTTCTTACTCTAACGAATAGTCAAATATGTGCCAGCTGACAAATTAGAAATATATATTAACTTCGAAAGTATTCCACTATTTTCACTTTTTTCAGTTACGACAGTAAACTACAATTAACATTATTAACCTTCTAACGTTGTTCTAAACATGATTTACATTTAGAATGACTGTTATCTACAACTAAATTTTTTCAAGACTCGTATAATATTTTAGATATCATCATTAAATTGAGTCTTGAAAAAATCTTTAAAATTATTGTCTATATTCTTAGAAAAAAAAAACTTGGTCTAAACTCCTAGTTTAAAATAGTGGGCGATTCTTTTATTTATTATTCTGCTTATTATTAATTATTGACCTGCTTATTCGAAGTTATGTTAGAGAAAATCGAATCAAATTCCTGAAAATCATGGCGGAATGGTTTAATTAATGAATATGACAAAGTTTTAATCAAAATGCATTATTTGGATTCTTATTTTTTGATACGTTTATATGTTTTTAATTCTTTGATGGAGAGGTTATTCCCTCTGATCTGAAGTTTGAGATTAAAACAAAATCTTACCTCGTTTCGGAAACTCTGACATGCATTGCAATTTTGAATTAGTATTTTTTATAGCCTGCATAACTCCTGTTTTTTGTGCTATCTCCTCGGGGTATAATAATTTAGACATGTTCATTGGATGGATGCGTGAAATAATGTGTTGTGTAGAAGATAAAATATATAAATTTTATTTATATATTTTGAACTTTGTTTCCATTCTGATAAATTAATATTTTGATGCTTTAGTTGACAAGCTAATTTTCGTATTTCTTCCCTCGATAAAATCCTTCTGCGTTAGATTGAAATTTAAATCTGTCCGGAATAAAAAGAATAAATTATAATTTTTTGGTTAAAGTTCAGTAAAGTAAATTCAGTTTTTCTGCCCCACTGAATCTTTTGATGTTAAATAAAAATAGTGAAGAAAAATAAACATTGCTTCGTATTTTCTTGAAAATGTAAATCGAAGGGATCTTCCATTCTCTTTAGTAGATGCTTTAAACTGGAGTTTGAAATGGGAATTGTTTTGGATTTTATGTTTTCGCCTTCGTGAAAATTGTTTTACTTTGGTGTATAATTGTCAGGCATCGAGATGATGATTTGTAAGGCCTTGCCACTTAATGATAATGTTTTATTCCTTTGCTTGAATTATGTGCACATTTTTCGAAATGATGTCGTTGCAAAGTTTAAACATGCAACCTTAATCACTTTTGTTTTTTAAATTTTATTTTTGATTTAATTCATTTCTTGCGTTTACTTCAGTTCTTTTTTGCCATTGAACAACATGAGCTCGAAAGTAATGCTCCGTTCATTTACAATTCGATTTGCTGTTCAACAGAAAATGTTCTTGTAGTGATCTAGATTCTTTTTCCATTTCAGAATATTTATCAAAGTGAACATTTTGTATTTCCCAAAATTGTAGGGATAAAATTTCAAACATTTTCAGAAGTATTGAAATGTATGGCACTTGAATGGAATAGGTTATACTGATATGAGGTTAAAACCCACGATGAAAACGATTATGGAAAAGTATAATTCTTTCATAGGATTTTTTACATAATATCTTATTCCAGATGTTAATATATTTTTGTAGTTCAAAAACTATGACAATAACTTCTGTTCTAGCTTCTAAATTTAAGTCTTTCAAAAATGCTTCAATTAGGTATGATGCAATGCGAAACTTTCAAAAGAATTTCTAATACAAGGTTCGTTTCTTATCTAAACTAATTTTTAGTATGGATATATAGGCGAATTTCTGAGATTATTCTCAAGAGTAATTTGATTTTTCTGGAAATAGATTAATTGTGTATGCTGCCATTTTTGTTGTTAATCTTTCCAGATGTTATGCTGTGAAAATTAGATAAAGATGTTTTAAAAATAACTGTTACCCCCAATTTAAAAAATGCGATACTATTTTTCTTTGTGACATATCTATTGTTACCACCCACCTTCATTTTTAAGATAATTTTAAAGGTCGAATTCTACCTTTAAATTTGAAAGCATTAATGTGATGTCTTTTTAAAAATGTTATAATTATTCATGTTTGTTTAACTAGCCAAAAATCAGAATCGGTTTTATTTTTTAAAAACTGAAGGAACTCAGAGATGAATGTTACTAAATGATGTGCAAAATGATCGATGAGTTATAAATATCAGTTATTATGCGCAACTAAATTTAAGTGCAAAGAAAACCCCCTAAAATTGGTAACGTCCGATATTAAAATGCATGCATCATCAATTTAAATATATAAATAGTTAAAATGGGCCGTTCACGTTTTTATAGCAAATCCTTGAAAAAATTCTTTCCTTTTTTCGCAGTTTTAAAGTAACGGCTTACACGCTGACTGATATGTACCATACAGACTTTGATCTGTGATTCGTTTTTGCGCTTGCATGCATATGAATGATGCCTTATAATGTCATAAACGAAAAAAAATAAATTAGATCTCTAAATAATTCTTAGCGGACTATAAAGATAGATATTCTTTACAGGGTGAATTAGACGCCAAAAGTATTAAATGCATTTAAAACTAATTTATTGTTTCAGAAACAAAAAGAACATTGAGGGGGAATTAAAATCCTAAATTTTTTTTAAATACCTAGATATGTGCAAAAGCAGATATTTGCGATTTCTTGACATTTTCGCTTCTGGCACTTCTTACATTTATCATCCTTAATGAATAAAATGAATTAAGCCACTAATATTTTATTTTTAAAACTATTTTACCTGGATATCTTACTTTTATTCATTTGAATTACTGTTAACTGGAAAGCACCATTTAGTGGAGTATTTTTGTATCCAGTAGAATGTCCATCAGTAATGTGTTTGGAAAATCTTATTTCTGTCTGTATTCAAACCTCTCATTGTCCCAGATTAGCTGAGAGAGTTCCGTTTTCCGATTCAATCTCTGCTTTTCCTTATTTTCCCTTATATCTAGAGTTTTCCCCTAATGATATTGAAAAGATCTTACCGTTTTATAGTGTAAATAACCCGAATAACAGGAGAAAATTCGAAAAGATAATTTTCAAGCATAGCGCATTAACAGATATAAAAGCGTATTTTGACTAAGTGGAAAACTAAATAGATTACATGGTTCGCCTGAAATCCGACAAAGATTGAATACCTAACAAAATTCAAATAAAATGTACAGTTTTTCAATTTTATTATAGAAATTAAGATCATAATGAATAATTTAGGTCTCAAGTTCATCACTGAAGGCTCGATCCATTCCAAACCAAAATTTCGCGATCTTTAAAAAGAAAATTCTAAGAAAAGGTGTTTTCTGTTTTATTCCAAGAAACCTTCCTCAACATTTCCTTGGGAGTCTCTTGGGGGGGGGGGAGAAGAAACTAGTTTTAGCTTCAGTATTCATTTCATATATAAACCGGTTAAAAACGATATCGGATAGCAAAATATTAAGGATTGCGCATTGATAACAAAAATAAGTATTGAACTTAATAGAAATAGACTAGTACATTATCGACTTTAATAAGTCCTAGGTCCGAAATCTGATTTCTGACACATGTGGACATGGTGACCTTGGACGTCAGGTTTAACATCCACACCTACCTTCAAATCGTTGTGTTTGGAGGGAAATTTGCTCAGGTATCGTCCACGGCATCTGTTCACGATGTAGAATTACGAAATTTATTTCAAAATAATCCTTGTTTTCTTATGTAGGATATTAATATAAAGAAGAGCAGCAATTTCTCACTCCATCAAGACAATTAAAAAAAATGCTAATAGTTCAATGATGAATGGTAGCATTGTTTCCCTTGAATTCAAGCTTATCTTTAAAAAGAAATAAACGCGCCTAAATGATCGGAACCGCTATATAATTATATTTACTCAAAAAGACTTGCGAGCAACCTTTATTTTTCTTCATAGCTTTAATCTAAAAATGAAGAATCTTATCAATACTGCAACCAATAACTGAAAGTCATAATTACTGTATAAAATATTGCGCATCTATATTTACTTTTAATTTTTATGGCTTCTTTTTCAACCATAAAATATATTTTAATCAAATTTTAGGAGAACAATTTCCCAACTACCGACCGATCGAAGTTATTGACTTCACGATACATGTTTTCCGTGAAACAGATGAAAAAAATAAGTCGAAGGCTATTCTAAGCAAGGAAATCTTACAAGGCTGCCAATGAATCTGAATATGTAATAGCAATTGCCTCCGTTGTGATTTTAGTGCAAAACTAAAACATTTCCATATTTGGAAAAAAAAATACGCAATTTAGTTTCTCATTAGTATGTTTTTAATGTAAACTGCCTTGAAAAAAATTCCATCACTTGATCGAACAAAGGTAATTCTCTTCTAATATCTAAATGACATCTTTTCAATTTGCCGTGTTTTCAAATCGCATTAACAATGAAATCTTAAAAATATCAAATGTCGATGGGTTAATCATGAAAATACTGTAACTATTAGTTAACATGACTCATTTGTTAATTAAAGAAACGGTTCTGTTGTAAGTTTCGGCATATTTTCTTCAGTACATTAATGATTCTGCTCATGTGTATGTCAACCATTGACCAAATTTCTACAAATATAATTCTGCGATTTTCTAGCATCATACTTTTTTAAAAGAAACTTAGATGACAGGATTTATACAACTAGAAAGGACGTATTATTTCATTGTAGTTTTAACGATTTTTGCCTGTCTAAATTCCTTTTCTGCTTTACTCATCAAGCATAGTAATTTTTTCTTAAAATTTTAATGCTAAGATGAATTTCGATATAGAAATCATTTTTTTAACAGAACATTTTTCCCTCAATTAATTTATAAAATTAAAGTCTAAAAAATCTGGATGGGACTCAATGATTTATATTATTACAATGATATATATTTAATATTTGGATGAATCCCAAAAATGAAATATGTGTAAATAATATACTTAAAGTATTCCTTTGTTAGTGATTTCATCTTCCCGAAATTTTATAGGCTGAAGTAATTCGCTGATGTGGATTATAAGAATTATTAACATTCATTTCCATGAAAATATCTCATTGAACGTATAATGGAACGTATTCGTATATGATTTAAGAAAACGTTCGAAATTGTGGGAAATCTTATCATTATCAAGTTAACTAATTATAATCTTGAGCAATTTTTTTTGTACTTCTATTAGTTTTTGTATTTTAATTTGTGATCCTTACAAAATTTGGCTTAACTTCCAACAATTTATTCAATTTAGAATGTTCATCTGTTTTGTAACATTTTTACAGTGAACTTCGGTATTTAATGCTAAACAAAGGCTTTTTTACTATAATGGACTGTCTTCAAATTCATGTAATAGAATTGAAATTTTCTATGCTTATAAAATTTTCGACTGCCTTATTTTGAATTTGTGAGCGATTTTGTCGAGATGGATATAACGGAAATGTGTAGAAAATTAAATATGGTACATTTAATGCTGATGATAAATAGATCTCTTCAGTCATTACAGTAATAGGAAATACAATTTTAAGTCACAGGAGACATCCTTAAATATAGGAATATAAAATTGCGGAAATGAATAGTGTGACAAAAATATGATTAGTAAGCTTAGGTGAGATTTTATTTTTGGTTTAAAATATCAGTTTCGAATTTATTGCAAAAAAATGTGTTATCCTGAAAATTTTTTCTTTATGATCACAATTTCATTTTTATGGATTATGGGAATGAATTAGCTCAAACATGAAATCTAAATTGCTAAAGAAAACAAATGTTTATTTGTTTGCTGCATTATTTCATTTAATAAGTACAAGCAGGTATGTTAAGACTCCATGAAATTGATTAAATATTCTTACAGCACATTAAAGAAGTTATTGATTGCTATTTATTATTATTAATTATGACTCGGTTAATAATAATTATAAATAATTCTATGCATTTTTAAAATTAATAATTGAAATTAGGACATTTGTCTCATGAAATGAATGCTAGTTTGCTCATGAAGTAGTAATAATTACGAAAGTTTACTTTTAAGAACTTTAAAAAGTGATTTTAGATATTAATATTTAAAATTAGTAATTGGGTATAAAAATGCTAAAGAAACTTCTGATCTAATTTTTTAACTTTTTTTATTAAATGTTTTCTTGTATCTAATATTTTTTATTTGAAATTATTTTTTACTTAATGTATTTTGCACTATTAAATGTATATTGCACCAATTAAATGCATATTGTAAATGTATATTCCATAATTATTTGATCTAGAAATGCAAACTTATTGTAAATTTGAAAGTGGAAAAAATTATCAAAGTGTCTGTATCGATGAATGATATAAATTATATGTGTATGTTATGTGCGAAGCTTTACGTTTATAGTTTCTGCAATATTTTATGTTCGTTGAATTAGAGAATGTTATATGTATTAATTATATTACTGATTATATAATTATATTATGTGTAATTATTTTTCCTCGTACCATTGAGACTCCAAAAATATTATTTATAAAGGAAATTAAATTTACATTATAGTTTGTTTGTTTTTTTTGCACCAGTGCATTAAGCATTTCTATGAAGTTTCCGAAACGTTGTCTTGAAATAAAAACTATTGTTTATATCATAATTATACAAATAAGATACAAAGGATTTCATCAAATGTGATTATTCCCCACTAAAAAAAGATGTTTTTTTTTTTTTTTTTTGGAAATTTTGTTTTCTTTATAGAAGGTGTTTGGTGATAAATAATTTTTAAAAATAAAAATAGCATTTCTAATAATTCAGATAACCAAATTTTAAGTTAAATACATGTGAAATGAATATAGTACTTTATATTTCTTTTTTAAAAATTGCAGCATCAAAATTGTTTCTGTATATTTCAAATGTTCAATTAAATGTACAAATTAGTTTCTGTTCTGCAATTGTATATATAACACTAAACTTATGATTTTTGCAAGTAGTAGTAAAACGATTATTGGAAAAGAACTCTCATTACTGTAAAGTTCTCCTTTGACTGCATCAGTGTACCTTACCAGTTATTCACCAACGGTAATGGAAATAAATTTGTCATGGTTACCAGTTAATTGTGACATGAACTGAACTTACGCCGCTAATATTTTGTATTGATGCGTAGAAGTGATGCGCATGAACATAATGTTTCAAAATTACCAGCTTTTCAACAAGTGAGCACGAACGAATTTGCAACTAAGAAGAGAAGGAAGGAAAAACAAAACACGATTTCGAATGTTATTCAGAATACTACTTTCTTTACTTTCTTGTCTTCTCTTCAACTTATAATGCATTATGTGAGAAGGTTAGTGATATCAGATATATGAATGGTGAAGGCTTTATTGGTAAATGGAATGTCCACCCATTATAAACTATATATCGAGTATGTCGTGATCAAGTGATGATGGTTGTTGCAAGGAAAAAAAACCTCTTCCTTTGATTAACCATTGCAAGTAAAAAAAAAAAAAAAAAAAAAAACTTGCCTTTGATGAACTGTTGCAAATAAAAAAAAAAAACTTGCCTTTGATGAACTGTTGCAAATAAAAAAAAAAAAAACTTGCCTTTGATGAACTGTTGCAAATAAAAAAAAAACTTGCCTTTGATGAACTGTTGCAAAAAAAAAAAAAAAACTTGCCTTTGATGAACTGTTGCAAGTAAAAAAAAAAAAAAAAACTTGCCTTTGATGAACTGTTGCAAATAAAAAATAAAAAAACACTTGCCTTTGATGAACTGTTGCAAGTAAAAATAAAAACTTGCCTTCGATGAACTGTTGCAAGTAAAAAATAAAAAAAACACTTGCCTTTGATGAACTGTTGCAAATAAAAAAAAACAACTTGCCTTTGATGAACTGTTGCAAATAAAAAAAAACAACTTGCCTTTGATGAACTGTTGCAAAAAAAAAAAACCAACTTGCCTTTGATGAACTGTTGCAAGTAAAAAAAAAAAACTTGCCTTTGATGAACTGTTGCAAATAAAAAATAAAAAAACACTTGCCTTTGATGAACTGTTGCAAATAAAAAATAAAAAAACACTTGCCTTTGATGAACTGTTGCAAGTAAAAAAAACACTTGCCTTTGATGAACTGTTGCAAGTAAAAAAAACACTTGCCTTTGATGAACTGTTGCAAGAGAAAAAAAAAACAACCTCTTGCCTTCGATGAACTGTTGCAAGTGAAAAAAAAACAACCTCTTGCCTTCGATGAACTGTTGCAAGTGAAAAAAAAAACAACCCCTTGCCTTCGATGAACTGTTGCAAGTGAAAAAAAAACGACCTCTTGCCTTCGATGAACTGTTGCAAGTGAAAAAAAAACGACCTCTTGCCTTCGATGAACTGTTGCAAGTGAAAAAAAAACGACCTCTTGCCTTCGATGAACTGTTGCAAGTGAAAAAAAAACAACCTCTTGCCTTCGATGAACTGTTGCAAGTGAAAAAAAAACAACCCCTTGCCTTCGATGAACTGTTGCAAGTGAAAAAAAAACAACCCCTTGCCTTCGATGAACTGTTGCAAGTGAAAAAAAAAACAACCTCTTGCCTTCGATGAACTGTTGCAAGTGAAAAAAAAACGACCTCTTGCCTTCGATGAACTGTTGCAAGTGAAAAAAAAAACGACCTCTTGTCTTCGATGAACTGTTGCAAGTGAAAAAAAAAACAACCTCTTGCCTTCGATGAACTGTTGCAAGTGAAAAAAAAAAAAAAAAAAAAAAAAAAACCTCTTGCCTTCGATGAACTGTTGCAAGTGAAAAAAAAACAACCTCTTGCCTTCGATGAACTGTTGCAAGTGAAAAAAAAAAAACCTCTTGCCTTCGATGAACTGTTGCAAGTGAAAAAAAAACAACCTCTTGCCTTCGATGAACTGTTGCAAGTGAAAAAAAAACAACCTCTTGCCTTCGATGAACTGTTGCAAGTGAAAAAAAAAACAACCTCTTGCCTTCGATGAACTGTTGCAAGTGAAAAAAAAAACAACCTCTTGCCTTCGATGAACTGTTGCAAGTGAAAAAAAACAACCTCTTGCCTTCGATGAACTGTTGCAAGTGAAAAAAAACCTCTTGCCTTCGATGAACTGTTGCAAGTGAAAAACTGTTGGCTCTAATAAACTTTTGCAAATAAAAAAAAGATCTTGCAAGAAGAAACTAAAAAAAAAAATCTTGCAAGAAGAAACTAAAAAATCTTTGTCTACAATTAAAAATAAATCCTCTTGCACAGCTGGAAAAAAAAAAAAAAATAAAATAAAATTAAAAAAAACACTTTAATGTAAAGGAAAGAAACTGCTGCATGAATAAAATCTACTGCAGATAAGTTTCAAGACTGATTCTTCACAGTTAAATCTTCTCTTAATTCATCTGGGAACTCTAAAAGCCATCCTCTCAGGTCAACTTCATCCATAATCTATTTCTACGTGTATGTAGAAATAAATCGGCCGTCTTTCACCAGCAGATGATCAGTCTTAAAATTACAAGTTTGAACTTCTCAACTAGTTGATGAAATTGCCTGTAAATTAGAATCATTTAAGCGGAAACGGCTCCCACCAAATTGCCCGTCTTTCTTTTCAAGAATAGTTTCTTATCGCCAACTGTTAATGCCACATCTTTCTGCTATTCATTAGTCGAATGCATTGTATCAACCACTGAACGTTTGTGAAGTGAAATGATTCTGAACGCTTAAAATTGCATTATCAAAACGAAAGCGTTGCATCGAAAATTTATTTATGCATCCGTTGAAAATGCTATTTTTCAATCTCTTCAAAAAATATATGTTCTATCATTACGGACAAATTAATCGCACTTTTCCATGCTTGTGGAGTGGACTTGGCACACTAGCAGTCTCATAAAGTAGTTCTTCTTTTTGCATCATTTAGTTGAATGCTGCAGTGTTCAACCTAGTATTGTAGACTGTAAAAGATGTTTTCTGTGAACATTGCTTCTTCGAATAATTTTGCTCTGCTTGTATAAATATTGCTGATTTATGTGCGATAATGACCATATCATATATTCATAGTATTTATACTTGTTGACCATATTATATATTTATGATGCTGCAATTTCGGATGAATACTGTGTGTAATAGCGTAATAATGATTTTTATAAAATAATTTGCTATAAACTCGTAATAAAAGAAAAATATTTTTAACATAGAATTAGTATGAAATTGAAAATGTTCGTTAAAATATTCTTAAATTGGGAGATAATACTTGAAAAATGCAGTTGTATTGCGCTGGTGCAACAAATAACTCCGATGTCTGTTTAATTCGAAAAGAATTAATCTGTTTTTACATAATGAACATTTCAGCAAATGTATTTCTGAAAATGAAAAAAAAAAAAAAAAAAATCATTTTATGATACTTTCTTTGATAAATTTTATATATTTTTAAGTAATCATTTAAAAAAATCTAGTATGTAATATTAAAATCGTTAAATATTTTTTTAAACTGTTCACAAAGTTAACCGACTTTTTACTATGTATATCGGCTCAATTCATAATCTATAAAACCTATTCCAGCCGATTTATACTTTGGAATTTTAATTCGTTTCCAAAATTTATCATTTAGGAGAAATGCAAGATGTTAAGAATCTTTGCATGTTTTGGAGTCTCAGTCTCAAATCAACATTAATTTCAAACATGTGCAAGTGACATGAACATCTTTTAATGTTGCCAGTTCAAACGGACTGCATGGGACAGGCCAGAATTTTAGGTTTGTTTATAATCTTGCATTTAAAATATTTCCTTTTAATAAAACAGGAAATATTTTAAATTGATATCGAAATTTTTTCTATTCAAATTATATTGAAATTTATTAATTCTATTAACATTCATTTTCATAGAAGGCTTCTAATAAAATTAAAAAAAAGAAACTTCTAGATAGTTCAGAAAATTTCTCTTTTCCTGAATTTCATTGTTTTTTCATTATGTATTTCCTGCAAGTCAGAAATACGTTTAGAAATCTATAAAAATATTTGAATGAAAAGTTGCATTGAAAATTAAAATCATGCAGGACAGCTAAACTAAAATGAAAACATTATTCCTAGAAATCTGACCACATTATTTCCCATTTTATTGTAAATGGTAATGATTTGTGTTCAGATTAATGAAATATTTATTAAAATTCATATATTAACCCTATATTGCATAATTATTTACATTATTTAAAATTTTTCATTCATTTATATTTTTATTATGATTTAAAATATTTGTTACATTTTAAATTAGGTGTAGGGAATCTTATATATAAAGAAATCTTAGTTTAATTTATAAGAATTTGAGTTCGTTTTGATTTAAAAAATTAATTTTAAATAACTAAGCCGACAATTTAATATTTGCAATGTATTCTAACTATTCATTTACATTTGTTTACACAGTTGTGATTGAAAAAATAAATTGTGCAATATGGGGTAAAACTTTGTCACGTTACTTGTGGAAGAATCTAATATAAATGTAGTAATTTCGTAGCTGTTATTGTGCATTTCTAACTTGTATTTATGATGTTTAAGGGGGAAATGAGAAAAATTGAAAAAATATAAAAAAAGAAAGAAAAAAAATTAAAAAAAAGAGAAAAAAAAAGAAAATTAAAAAAAATGAAAAAAAAAAGAAAGTAAGAAAATTTTAAAAAAATGAAAGAAAAAAAGAAAAAAAAATGAAAGAAAAGAAAAAGAAAAAAAAAAAGAAGAAAAAAAGAAAAGACAGAAAAAAGAAATTTAAAAAAATGCAAAAGAAAAAAAATGAAAAAAAAATGATCATTAGAAAAAGAAAATAAAAAATGAAAAAGAAAATTCCATTCCCTCTTCTTTAAAATGCTTATACTTGTAACCAGTGTATTTTGATATTTCCTTTATGTTTCATAAATTTTGTGCTTAGTTTATAAAACATACTATATATTTATATTCTTTTTATAACAATTTTAAGTTCATGACGCTTGTAGCACATTGACTGCCACGAAAATTTTGCGGAAATGGATGTAAAAATATTGAATCACTCTTTATAATTACTATAATCTGAAGACTATGATAAGACTATTATAATCGAATCAGAAGACTATGTATTTCAACATGTTCAAATGATCTAATGTATGGAAACCTGAGTTACAATGTTTTTTATGCTAAAATTGATATTTTTTTATTGCTATTTGAAATAATTTTTTGTTTAATGAAATGGTGCAAATATACAAGTATTCATTGTTGGATTTTGAGGCATTAAGGCAATCAATCTATTAATAGTTTGAATTAAAAATCAATCATTTCAGTTTTCAATAATTAATGCGATTTTTACAATTTAAACTGTCTAAACAGGGATTCAGGAAAAAATTGCCTTTATTGAATATTTTTAATGTCTTGTTATATAGCGCTATTTTTTTGCACATGAAGTGTGTGCACTTTCTTTAAATATATAAATTTTATTATTAGTAATACTTTTACAATAATTAAAAACTGAAAAAATACTGATGTGCTAAATTTTATTAAACGAAATAATTTAACTTTTAAAGGCATCACTATTATAAAAATGTCTAGTTTGGAATGATAGGAAGTTTTTTGTTACTAAATTTTATTATCAATATGACATTAAGCTTTCAGAACTTTTTGAGCAAACTGGATTTTCTGTAAATTAACAATATTTATTAAATTATTATATATGTGACACGAATCTATTATTTTTGTTTGATAATGTGCTGTAAGTAATAATAAACTGTTCTCTTCAGTCTTATTTGACAAAGATAAGGCTGAATTGTATTACTGTTCGTTTCAGTATTCTGAGAAGACTATTATTCGATGATTCTATCTCACTAAGGGGTTAGACGCAGAATGATGTGCGCATTTCCAGAATTTACTTTATTGTTAATTTCATCCTCCTTTCTTTTCACCTCTATTTTGTCGAATTAAACCCATCCTTACACATGCGCAAAAGCACGGAGGATTTTAGAATCCGTTGGTAAACAATGTTTTTATTTGAAAGGCGACTTAAAACAAACTAGCTGTTTATAATCATAAATTTAAAGAAGTTTATCGATCATAATTGTAGAAAAAATCTCATAAATTTAATAATATTCAGGATTCTTCAAAGCTTGGATAAATCTATTTTCTAATAAAATTTAAACACCTTCGAACGTCAAGTATTTAATCTATTGTTTTAAATATCGCAGGAATTTTTCAGTTTAATTCACTGCAAAAATGTGATATGTGTGCCAATTGCTTGAGTTAATACAACTAACCTTCTTTCTGTCTTTTAAATTCATGTTGCGAAATTATTAGTCACTAATTAACCAAATTTTCCATCGAAATATTATTTTGCTATAGTAGATTTGAATGATAGAATAATACTTAAAATGAGTCCCATCTTAATATTTGCGATTACTTCTTGTTCTATTTTAATCAGTTTCTTTCGCGCTGTATATTGAAGAGCAAAATTTGCGAAAAAATCATTCATCTTTTTTAATACAAGACCAGGTGCGAATCAATTGTGAATTAGACAAACAATTGACTTGAAACTTCTTAATGATCTTCAAAATTAACCATAAAAAAAACCCGTGAAAATTCCTTTAAAGGTTTAAAAAAAGTTTTTTTTAATAATATAAATTACCTGTCTGTAGTTGAATACACAACCGGATAAGTGATATGAATTTTTGTAATTGAATTGTCGAAAGGTGGTTTTTACCGCATTTGCATAGTTGAAAGTTTACATCTTAGATTACTAAAGCATTGACTTCCATACTATTCTTATGCATGACTATATTGATTAAGTTGCCAAGATTTGCGAAATTGAGAATTTTATTTTAGTATTTTCCTGATTAGCCCATGGAATCATTTCAGAATTTGGATATTCTATTGTCAATTTAATCCATTACTTATTGTGCATTATGTTATATACCTAACAATGTTTTATCGCATGAAAGCTGAAGTCAGTTAAATTTGTTTTTGAATTTTGATCGCATACAAATCTTTTGCAATATAATACAGTGCCTAATTTAAAAAAAAAAGAAAATGTTGTTCTGATTCAAACAATTTTCTCGCAATAAAAATATTTAATCGAAAATTTTTATTGTTCGGAATGGTTTTTTTATTTATTTTAATTGGATCACAACTGAATTGCTGTTGATGATTTAATTATTCATTGGCAGACGATTTATTTTTTATTCGACTTCGTTGCAGGAACTAAATGATAGTTTCGCACTTAAAGGGTGCTCACAAATTTAAATTAATAAATAGTTTTTCATTAGTCGAAATGGATGCTTTTTTAGTTGCTTAAAGCATTTGCGACTTCATTTATAATATAAAATGCTTAAATTAGAATAGGAAGATATTTTAAAACATGTAATTGTGCTAAACTTGTAGTATCGAAGTTGGACATAAGGAAAAAAATTGGGTAAATACAACGAAGATATATTTTTTCAACATACAACGAAGATGTTTCAGCGAAACGTTAATTATTAGGCCTAAATATGCACGAGTCTGCCTATAATTGTGCGGAAATTTTTTAAGAGAATGATACATTTCAAAATAAGGCTGTTTTTAGTATTTTTATCTTAAAATTCTTCGGAAATTCTAAACTATTTCATATTATCCTTTCTACAGATTACGAGTGTTCAATATTCAACATTAATAGTACGTAAATTTAGCAAAGTAATTCATATATATTTTTAAAAGTTTTTTTTTTCTGTTGCTGCCTTGTATGAACTTAACGAAAAAAGTCAATTTTTTTAGATTTACAATATACTTAAAAACTACAAGTTAGTTTCTTGTTCTAAAAACTTTTTCATCTCATGAATTTAAGAAATGAAATTTCAGTTATTAAATCATTGATAATTTGCAGAAATTTACATTCAAAATAGTGTTTAAAAATTTTACAGAATCGTAAATATAAAATTTGTAATAGAACAGTTTATATCTATTATAATAACCTGTATTCTCTCATACGTGAAATTTGAATCGAGTAAAAACAATAAACCGTGAATGTAGCTTTTGAATTCCGAATGCTTCGATGTATTGCAGTTCCACAATTCATATATTGAAGTGTTTTAACGTATAAATTTAACCGTTATTTTTTGCTCATAATTTTTAAATCTATCAATAATAAAGAGAGCACGGGGGAAGCAGTTTCTCTTCAAATAGGTAAACGTATTTTATTTTGCTGTCCTAACTTCTATCTACTTGGTATGCTAACAATACGAGGACTTGCTCCCCATCATATGGTTTGAAATAATTTTCGAAATGCACTGCACCACATACATGAGGCTGCTAGTATGTTTTCTCGAACAATTCGAAAATAGTGAAGGCGATAAAAGTTGATCAATGATAAATATTTTTAATGTTATTGTATAAATAAAATTCTTGCAAATATATACGAAAATTTTCCTACGCGAACATTATAATTCTAATTTTTTTTTTTTTTTTTTTTTTTTTGTTCAATCCCAGTTCTGCTATTGAGTGAAAACGAATAAGAAACGCAGGAGAAATAATTCAGAAAATTTATTTTAATGATTTTTTTAGGTTAAAAATTATTGATTTCTTAATTAAAACACCTCAAAGAAAGACTTGGGTGTATCGGATTCAAAATCTAATTTCCATTAGTTTATTGCTAAATTATTCAAAATTGAGAGGTAAGCTCATGTTATATAAAAATGAAGAACTAAGCAATGCTGTGTAAGTTATGAATATAAAAAAAATGAATCCTCCAGCAAGATAAAAATATTTTATTTATTGAAATTTTTAAAAACTATAATCCATAATTTTTTGTTTCTGTGAGAATATTTGATCAAATTATGGAAATACGAGACACGTATCAAAGTTACTAATTGTACCCAAAATTAGTAAAGATATTTACCAATTTTTATGTTTTCCGCGGCTTTTCTTCATTCATTTCGAGGAAATTTTCCTCAAATAATTCATTCACCTTCATTCAAAATTAAAATTTGCATATTTTAGGAAAATAAAATGCTGTTAAAAGCCAGAAAAAAGAATGATTTCACAAAATATGAAACGACCTCGTGATTAAACTTTAACTTCTCTTAATATTTAAAATAAAATTAAAATTCTTGTTTGAATATCACTTACGAAATTCCACTGCTTGGCAAGAGCTATGCAAAGTATCTTATTTTCTAAATATTTTTAAAAATAGAATAACAAAAATAGTTTACACGGGCTTTAAATGATATTCAATTATTATTTTTTTTCATTTTGAATTCTTATTAAAATCTGAAGATCTGAACTGAAGTATTTGAACTTATGTTCATGGTTTAGTTTAGCATTTTATCTATAGGGAAATGCGAGGAAGTGGCAATTTATTTTGGAAGATGAAACACAAACAATTTGGATATTTGGATGAATTATTCGGCTTGAGACAGAAGATAACCAAAGGTTATTCCTGAGTGCCTGATCAAGTGTGGTTTTAGGTTACCAGCACTACAAAAGTAAAGATTCAACAATTTCTGTCTGTGCCTTTTTGAGAAAACTGTTGTTTTTCTATAATTTTGGAAAATAAGACATGGAATGTATGTTAGAGAAAGTTTCTTGCTTCATATTTCCATGTTCAATGTTTACATGTTTGAAGTCCTGCATTTATCTAGAGAATTTCATCAATGACAAATTGTTTCTGTCATTCTTCTTTCAACCAACTAAAATTCAGCTAGACAATTGTCACTTAACGCAATATAGAAGAACCATTTATTTAGCATGTAAATCAAATGGAAGAATTTTTTTCAAGTGCGACTTGCTCACTCAAAATTGAAATTTCTTTTGAAAATGGTATGACGAATGCTTTCCAAAAACATTTCTCGTCTTATAAACTTGGGTAACTTTTTTAGTTATTCAAATACTTTCTCTTGAGTTGTTATATTCTATTTAATATTTGTCAGGTTACAATCAAGCAGCAATCTGAAGTCTGCATCATTGCTAATAGTTAAGAAAATTTTTTATTCCCACATATGGAAAGAAATTCTGTTTCTCAGGCTCTTCTGTGTTGTTTATAAATGCATCCATTCATAATTTAGATTCAATATTTATGTGAATACTTTTTTGATTCACAATGGTAGAACAGGTAATGGTTCTCTTATTCTATTAACAACTGCTTTCGAGCTCATGTTTTCAAATGCGATCGATTTTTCTCTCGTTTTCTTCGTCGATTTAGACTTTGTCGCTATTTTTTCACATTGATATTAGTACAAAATGCCTGTTTACAAAAAAAAAAAAAAAAAAAAAAAAATGTTTGTAGATTTTCTGTGCTGGATAATTTACTTTAGCTCGGAATATGATCCATTTTAGAGGTCAGATGACATTTTTCAGGTACTTCAATTATTCATTTACCATATGCGTAGAATTCCAAAAGGAATATTCATTTTGCAGTGCTTAGGAAATAATTGCCTTCTATCAAAACTTTGTTTTGTAATTTTCAAATATTTGCTCCATTGTTAATGTTTTCCGTAATGTATATTTTTATATTTATACGTTTTACAGTAATTTAAAATAAAGGAAACGCCTCTATTTCTAGGTTGTGGAGAACCGTCTCATAGAATGTGTCATTTAATTAGAATTATCTCAAAGAAATAATTCTGATAATCGATTTGAGACAAAATGACTAAAAATTAAATAGCATTTATGATTTTCTGAATGGTTAAGGAAAATAAAAAATTTCATTTCTACAGAAATAAAATATTTTTTTCTTCTTTCAATATTTCGCTCTCGCTTTAGCGTTGTCATTAAAATCATGAGCTCAAAATACCGTTTCTCTAAATATCCGTCTTACATATGTGCCAGATGCATGTTCATAACGCAATTTTGAAGGATTAGATGTATTTTTTTTTTTCGACTGTTAAAATTTGTTAGTGCCCTCATAATGAATTATTTTACGTTTTGACTGTTTCTTATTTAACATCTGAGTTTTACAGTTATTAACTGAATTGCGTGCGTGAAAGTTCGTCTTTTGTGGATTTTACTGACTGTTCGTTCTTCTCTTTTCTCCATCATCATCTATATCCCATCGAAAAACAAAAGGAACTTTTACTGTGAAATTAACTTTTCACAAATCGCCGCTTCGGATTTGGACGTATGAAAATACTGGAAAATTGGGCTGTACATTTAACATGCTTCGAGGGAAAATTAACTAGCGTTTCAGGTGCAGTTGATTTGTTTCCTAGTCAGTCGAATCCATTAAGATATTTTACCACTCTTAAAATGGGTTTTTAATTAATCTGAGATTTAATATTAAATTTCCATGTAACTGTACCCGACGCGTATGAATTAAATAATTTTTCTGTTAATATTGTTCGCAAAATATAATTGTTAGCTTGTGTTTATTTTTATTTCAAGCTTTTTAGAAAGTTGAATTACCGAGTGCTTTCATAATTAAATATTATTTATTTATAAATATTGTAATAATTTTATTTTGGGAGATTAAATTGTAATAAATGTGAAAAACAATTATTCAATTTTCAATTTCTCTTGAAAACTGATAATGGAATGTTTACTTGGTAATGGAATGTTTTATCAATAATGAAATGAATACTCCTGAAATGTTAAGTTTCGTTGAAAATTTAACCAGCACTCTCAAATTAGGAATAATTTTCCTCATTATAATAAAATATCCTCATAATAATAATCAAACTTTTATTTCCCTATTAAAATACGTATGACATTTACAGTTAAAATTTTTTTCCGTATATATTAATCGTATACTAAGAAACAATTTAAAATTTCTGTGGTAAAAACCAGCACAGAATGTTAAATATAAATCAAAATAATTTTGTATTGTATGTTAGTGTAATTGACATTGTGATAGTGGGTACCATGGTTATTTTTGAATAAAGAGATATTTTTAATATCTCGTTATTCAGATATCCCATACATGATCTTTTTTAGAAATCACTTTATCTTATCCTTCTGATCTCAAAAATAATCTGGAGATAAAAATTTCGAAAATTCTTTTAAAGCTTAAATTTTACATAGAGACAGAAACTGTTTCTAACCTTTTAATATTAATCTTGATCTTAATATTATACGTTTTCGGTTTCCTTCGTCATACTTTGGGATGTACAGTAGAAAAAGGTAATAAAACAATCTAACGGGCAATTGGCTTATAGATTTTAATTCCGAATGAAAATGATAAGTTGAAGAAGCATAAATTTCTGAGTAATGCAGGATCATACGCTAAGAATAATATCTCTCAATAATAAGCTGTAAAGAAAAGGTTGAATTAATTTTTTCTGTATAAGGA
This sequence comes from Argiope bruennichi, assembly GCF_947563725.1. NCBI lineage: Eukaryota > Metazoa > Arthropoda > Arachnida > Araneae > Araneidae > Argiope > Argiope bruennichi. Next base: position 141,510,025 of record NC_079153.1, on the reverse strand, counting down.
TTCAGAAAGTTTACATAAAATGATTAATGGTTATAAATTTATTATATTGATACAAAAAAAAAAACCCGTTTCATAGTTCTGTAACATTAGTTCAATTTTCACTTCTTGGATATCTGACCTGCCAATATCTGATTACACTAAAAAACGCAAACATTAGTTCTGTGAAGCAACAATTAAATAAGGTATTTAATTCGTTTTTTATTAGTCTAGCACTAGGAATACTGATGCCTGTTTATTTTAAAAAGAAATCCTGATTTAAAAAAAAAAAATAATACATGCTAGCAACATCTTAAAATAGAAAGTTCAATATGATTTTTATTTTCTTTTCACTTCAGGTCAGTTAAAAAGAAGCTTGGTCTAAAATCAAATCAAATCAAATTAAATATTTATGAATGATGTTTCGCCATATTCAAAATATCAATAGGCCGCAATGGCATGGTGGTAAGATCTTGTTTTCGGGACTAAAGGGTTCCAGGTTCGAGACCCGATTACACCTAAGTGCAGTCATATAACTGAGTTTGGTGCACGTTAAATCCATCGGGGACAATAGTTCTCCCGCTGGTTTGGAAATTTCTAGATATGGGGTGCCAGATCAAGTGTAAACCTCATCATCTCGCCTTGATTTAAAATGACGAGGTACGTCCCATAATAGCCCTAGTGTTGCTTTAAAACGAAGCGTTAATATATGTAAACCAAACCAAACTCAAAGTACCCATTGGCTTCTTTTCGAATTTGTGAAATGAAACAAAATTCTAAAATCATAGGTATACCCAAGTGATAAACTTATGCTTAATATTCTGAAGAGGAATTTTGCTGCTTAAATCCTATTTACTTCTCATAATAGATTTTATTGCAATATTTTATTTATTGATGCCTTGTATTGTTATCTCTGGTGTGGCGACACATTTTCAATGTAGGCCCAAAGCTCAACCGGAATTCTCCACAACAATTTAGCAAATGAATGAAAATAATACTTTAGCGTCTTGTGAAAGTAGCCTCGATTGGAGCTGAATTCCTAACATCGCCACGCCTGGGAATATGATTGTTATCTTTTGTTAAATCAATGTGAATTTATCAAGCACTAAAGCAAGCCATAATAATCTGTTAAATAATTTCGGAATTGGTTTGTGTAGTTGTCAGTGGCGTAGAGAGTCGACTATTATCTTTTTGCTTCTTCCCTTTTCATATTTGCCTTGGCTCATTTAATGTAATGAGCGGAATGATCCGCACAGTTCGCCATGAATGTTCAATCATTACCAGGCAGGGAATAATATGCTCTCGCTTAATGTCAACTGCCGTTACACATTTCTTGAGCATATTACGAAAAATGTCCCAAGATTTAGGGCCAAAACGATTATCATACTAATTAAATAGATCATATTTTTGAGTATAATTCGACCCTTTGCCTTATTATTATTCAGAATTTATAAAACCATTAAAAAAGAATGGGAGAAAAGAACTGTTATACAGCAAAACTCGTCGATACATGCCATTTATTTAATGAACATCCTTAATGAATAAAGTTTGAAACATAGTCGTGTCTCTGACGCAATAGTAAATATACTATAGTCAGTGGCAACTCAAGCTCTCAGTGCAGTGAAAAGTCGCATCTCATTACGCTCCGGTAAATATCCGGCACATATAGTATCCTCTCCTCTGTCCATCTTGCAGAATTGCAAAATCCATCACTAACAGTTTTATAGTCATTAAATTGGTTATCTATAAACGTTTTTCAGTAATCTGAAATATATCAGATCAGTGAAGGATTAGTGATGCTTTTTGTGCGAAATATTATGTAGAAAAATTGACTATATTTGATGAGTATTACAAAATATAATACGAGTACGTTATTGGCTTCGTTACAAGACCACTGAAATTTGTATGCAATGACTAGTTTTCCATTTATAGCTTTCCATTTGTGTTTTTGAAAGCCCGAGAGGGACCTGGTTATAAGAAATAACAATATTTATAATTTGTCGAAACTACATCGCACTTCATCCAGGTCTCTCTAATCTGGATTGAACATTCGGTTATGTCTCATGCAGACAACTGAATCGCAATAACCCTATTTAAATTTGATATATTTAAAATATAATAATCATATACTGAACCATTTAATTGAAATTTAGAACATTTAATTTCACTCAACAGGAGTGCATAGAAAGTATAATAATGGAATTTTATATGAATTAGTTGTAAAAAATGGATATTGGTTTTCAGGCTGAAATGTGGGGATATATAAGCACAATTAGCATTTTAATATTTTTGTACAATTTTTCTATTATTGCACTTCATGATGCTAAAGGGATAATTTCGCTATAAATGATCATATATCTCTCAAATAATATTCTCAGTCGAAATCTCAGCAGTATGTAGAAACGCCACATCAGTCACACAATATTATGAAATACAAAGAGATGAAAAATATTAAACTAATGACCAACAAGGACAACTATTGAAATAATTAAACGTCAATCACCATTGACCCTTTTAAGACTAATGTATTAAGCCTTAAATGATTCATTAACTGCTTTCATAATTGAAGACTAAAAGTGATGAAGTAATAAAAGCTAAAAAGTTGGGGATCGCAACACGTAAGCAAATCACATTAGTGACGTCTGTATAATTAATCCAGTTTAACTAAATTTAAATGAAGACTATCATTTACTGTTCACGTTTACAAACACAAGAACGACGTCAGTACTTTATTCGTTTTATTTTTTTCTTCTTGAGAAATGTTTTGAATAATTTTATTCATTTATTATTTTTAATTCTCAGCTCTTGCCACTGACTATAAATTGTCTTCACGACGCTTTTTTAAACAAATGCACCATGCAGATACAACCGGGCAGTAATCCTTCCTTTCTCTCTACGGCAATGACCGTTACCCTGAAAAAAATATCGTTCAAATACAATCCATTTGTACGCAATAAACATTCATCACATTTCATTTGATAAGCGGGGATGCACGAACAGAAACTGTGGCTTGCCGAACATTGTGGGATTCGTTCCCGGTCGCAAGGAATGTCGTGTTGGGTGAAACGCTCGAAGAACGATGGTGATGAGGCGGAGCCAGAAGTCGAATCGAGACGCTGATCAAAGGGGTGGAACCTCTCAGCATTCTACATGTACAGTTCGGTAACTGTGTTAAAAATTCATCGCTTGCATATGTATATTTAGAATATAATTTTATTATAAACATTTGAATTGTGATTACAAGATTTTGTCAATAATGTACAGTAGACTCTCCTACAACGAGATTAACAAACCGCGTATTAATGACTACACGTTATGAGCAACTTGGTACTCTTTTTGTAAATGAATTTGTCTAACAGGGCGATTCCTTGTAATGAAACTCCTTAACTTCGTTGTAGAAGAGTCTACTATATAATGTACGATTCATAAATTTAGAAGGTAGGTTTTGTAATAGGAAACCAACTATCATTTAGCTTAGTTCCTTATTTCAAAGCTACCTTAGATGAAAAAAATTAATACTGTGATAATGAAAATGTTCAAGGTACATTTTCTCGGTAAGTTTGATTATATTTTCTTTAATCCATCGTGCCCTACTTTCATAAAACATTCTCACAGTGCTTTCCTTTCTATATCCTTTCCGTTTACAATAAAAATCAAGAAAACTGCTCTGGCTTAAAATATTTCATTAAAATTAACGGATGAACTTTATTTAAACTGAATTACTTTTTAAGTTGTTAATTAATGTTTTTGCATTTTTAATTTTTTGCATTTGTTATTGGGACTAAATTTTCAGGTTAAAACAATAACACTTGTCATAAATTCAGAGAAGCCTGATCTAATGTTTTAAATGAAAACTATTTTATTTAGCCAATAACAATAATGGAAGTAGTCCAATAGGTAAATAAAAGTATATTTATTAATGGATTTGATTGACTAATGTTTCATCAAGGCCAAATGTGTGAGTTTAAAGTGTCATTTTCTTTAAGAAATATATGGCTATAAAATTAAGTCATAATGTTGAGAGAGTTTTTATGTTGTGAGAACGCCGTTACTGTTACCTTCAACTTTTTAATTTTCTACTTAATTTATTTTTAATTAAAATATCTATAATCCTATCCATAAATCCGTCATTTTCTACTAGTGTTATTTAATGTAAGAGAATATTTTCGCTGTTACCCTTGTTAGACAGAATATAATGAATTTTCATAATGTTTTGAATAATCAATTATAATTTGCAAAATTCCTAATGATGCGTAATCGTTATTCAAATCACCACATCCACGCATCAATCGTAACGTAGAAATATCAGATGAAAGTTCATGGGGGAAAAAAAAATGCGGACAAATCGGAACTGGATTATCAAAATGGTAAACTACTGCTTAGGAGCCTCCCCCCCCCCCCGACTTTCGGGAGGCTGAAAACCTCAGATTTTTTCTTTGGTATTTTCAGAGTATTCTAATTATGTACCGTAATTCATTTTATGAGAATCGCGCATCACTCTCATAATCGTGCATCATCTTTTGAGAATCTGCCCCCCCCCCCAAAAAAAAATCATTTACAGACTTGTGCGAATTTAGTTTTTTCCGTATTTGGTTCACTCATATACAACAGAATATATTTTATTGTAGAATATATAAATTTTCAAATATTTAATTATTTCACTATTTTGTTTAAAATTATTTCTACATTTTTTATACGGGGTTAATTGAATCTCATTATTTTAAAAATGAGTTCTGAAGTTAAAGGATTTATTTCGTTTAGTCAAATTTGTTAAACTTATAGGCTATAATGGCGTTTCTGATATGTACATCGAATGATTGAATTTTTAGTAAATAAATCAATGTGTTACGTCATTTAAAACGCCAAAATCGCTTATTAATGTCTCAATATCTCAAGTGTCCTTCTTTATTATGGAGATTTAAATAACAATGTCTCAAATATGTATCATCTAATTAGGAGGTCAAATAAATACATAAATGCAAAGTTTAATGGCTGTTTATAATATTAAATTTAAAATCAATAATAAAATAAAATCTGATTTTGGTTCTTTGGAAGGAAACTTGCATTGTCTAAGGGCTCCTACACATTTGAATTCGGCCCTATTACGAGTATATAATCTAAGTTATAATAATTAGTATAAAAAATGTGTGAGATTGCGAATTTTTTCTAAATGCCAGTAAGAAAGAATTCGAAGTTGTCATTATTTGATGATACCGGCGAACAATGAAAGAATGAGAATTTTATTGTATTAAAAGATTCAAAGAAAATTGTTTTATATAAACCAATTCAATGGAAGCATTGCTCGCAAACTTTAATTAGGTGATTAATTAAATGGTGATTAGGTGATTAAATGATGATGGTGATTAGGTGATTTAATTACTCAATAAATATAGAATGGGTAATTTTCTTCTACAAATAGTGGATGCGAATACATTGTGCAGATTCGAATTGATAACATAATCCGAGGAATTTAAAGCGCCTAATTTTCATAAGTATTTCCACTCAGATTTAGAAGTACGCAGAAATTCGAGTATGTAGGTTTTTGTTCTTTTTATTTGGCATCACTAATTTGCTATAAGTTATCATATTTATGAAAAAAATTCATATTTCAATATTTCTTTTATAGTTTGCGTTTGTTTTTAAATGACATTACAAATAAATTAATAGTAGACACATGACTGCTAGCAAATATCAAATTGGAAATTCTTTCCTTTCTATTTATAATTAGTTTTTATAATGTATAGTAAAAAAGCATTATATTTTTGTTATACTAAGTATAGAAAAAGTAATGTTATTGTGGCGAGTTGGTATAAGCGGGGATAGAACCTGGGACCTTGTTGTTCGCAGCCCAGTAACATAACCGCAATACAAAAACAACTGCTCGTGTAGCGTAGCTGTTAACTGGCATATAAGCTATTAACTACATTATTTTAAACTATCCCGAGTTTTTGATGCATCTCCACGTTTTGTTTTGACTTCCTTGTGGCCTAATATATCATTTTTGGAATGTTATTTGTCTGTGAACAAAATCACTCAAAACTTCATCGAGCTAAGTGAATGAAATTAGATATCTATGTTCTATCAAGAGAGTTTAAATACTAATCCAGTTTTGGATCAAATCCGTCTAGGATTGGTAGGCTGTCGATCTGTGTATTTGTGGATGTGTGGATGTAATAATTCAAAAACATATGAGAGTAATTTTGTTTGGTTTATAAACTTAGTCAAAATTGTAAATGTTGGTAAAATTTTGGGGCCAGTCAATCAAAAGGAAAGAGTCCAAATGCGCTCTCAATGAAGATAAACACAAAATGCATCATATTTTTTACGTGTACTAGACAGTGTTCCAGCTTTTTATTCCCATAGAAAATTATAATCTTTATTTGGGTATCCTATCTACTAATGAATTTGATATGCCAAAGGGAAAAGGAATTACTGAAAAATTGAAAATTTCTACAGCCATAAATTACGCAAGTATTGGGAATGTTGAATATCTAGGATGTGACAATAGGCACCTGGTCTTGGTCTACCCAACGACCAGCCTACCCGAAAGAGTGTAAGACCTTGAAGGTTGCCGGGGAGAGAACCATTATTTATTGAAGGGCTTACAGTCAATGTCAAAACATTTAGAAGGCAATGATTTCGCTGACATTATAGAAGCAATGAAAGAACTTAAAAAGGTAACGACCGAGTACCCTTTACTCTTCTCACAGCTTAAAAAACTAAAAACCGCAAACACTGTTATGGAAAAACTGGACATACTCATGAAGGCATTCGATAACCCAAGTCAACCTGTCATTAACTAGTTTTCTCCTGCAATAGCCTTCGCATAGTCTACTGGAATGCAAATGGCATTAACAATAAAATAATTGACCTTCGTCATTTTGTAAATAAGTATAACCCCGATGAAATCCTACTGCAAGAAACCCACCTTAGGCCAGAAAGAAAAATTTTCCTGGCAAACTGTTTCTCATATTACAGTTACAGAGCTAACCAGGCTGGCGGCGGTACTGCAATTTTAATTAGAAACGGTTTACCTCACAGTGAGGTAGGTCCCCCCACCTTTACTACAACATGCAGAAGCAAGCGTGGTAAAATTAAATTTCAAAAATCAAGATCCAATAACCCTAATCTCTATTTATATCCCCCCTAGTGCAGATAATTAAAATTTTATTTTCTCCATTGAAAACCTGATGCAAACAGGACCTAATCAAATAATTTGCGGAGACTTTCAAGCTCACCACGTTAGTTGGGATTGTAAGCATAACTGCCCAAAAGGTAATTCCCTAAAATCATTCGCCCTTCAGGCCGGATTAGACATTATAGCACCCCCCCCCACACACACACACTCTAGATTTGGACCCCAGTCAGCCAATACAATAGACCTCTCCTTAAAGACTTCCTGTACCCATATGAAATTCACTCCTTACCTGAACTTAGCTCTGATCATAATCCCATCTTACTAAATTTTTTTATTAAATATTCCCTGCCCAATAATCTTTACTAAACAAACTGGAATAATTTTAAATTAAGCATCAGTCAATCAGAAACCCCAAACATCGATGAATTTACAAACCCAGATAAACTTGATTATTTTGTTAACATCTTCGAATCGCAAATTATTAACAAAAAAAAATCTACCGTCAAGCCCCATTATAAATAGTCAAAATTTAATTCACCCCAAAATTAGAGACCTTATTAGGGATAGAAACTTTGCCAGGAAAAATTTTTAAAAAATCAGTGACCCAGTCTTCAAGAGACTAATGAACCAAATTAATAAGGAAATTTAAAAAACTTAACAATAAAACCCAAAACAATGAATTTATAAACACAGATGACGGATCAATTTGGAAACTTGTCAAAACTTTTAAACGTAAAATACAAAAAATTCCGGCCCTTAAAGGCCCTGCTAGTATTGCAATAACTGATAAAGAAAAAGCAAACTGCTTGGCGGCTAGCCTTGAAAAACAATTTAAACTTAATGAATTGAGCGATTTCACCACACAACATAATGTAAATAATATAGTCAAGTTTTCTCAACTTACTGCTACAAAAATTTATTGATAAACCACCTCCCTCAACTGATGAATTAAAAGATCATATTAAAAAAAACTTAATATCAAAAACTCCCCTGGCCTTGACAATATTAACAACAAAATGTTAAAAACACTTCCGGACAATTACTTAAAATTTTTAATATAATTCATTGTATTCTCAAATTAGGACATTTTCCCATGTTATGGAAAACAGCTGCAGTTATCCCCATATTGAAACCTGGAAAAGACCCAACTGATCCCTGCAGTTATAGATTCATATCCCCTCTGTCAGCAAAATTGCTGAACAGATAATTCTCAATAGATTAAATAATTACCTAGAAGAACATAATATACTAACTCCTGAACAATTTGGAGTTCGTCGTAACCTATCTACAACCCACCAATTAATTAGAGCAGTAGAATTCATTGAGGAAGGTTTTGAAAATAAACAAAAAACGGCAGCAATTTTCCTTGACATTCAGAAAGCTTCTGACAGAGTGTGGCAAGATGGCCTTATTTACAAGCTAAATAATTACAACATACCCCCACACCTTATGAAAATTATAATTTCTTACCTTAGTGATAGATCCTTCAAAATCAAAATAAACAATGAATTTTTTTATGTAATACCTATTCTTGCAGGTGTACCTGAAGAATCTAATATAGGGCCAATTTTATTTTCCTTGTTTATTAATGATATCCCCAAGCAATTTAACACTATGCTGTGTATGTTCGCCGATAACACTGCAATACTAGGTAGAAACAAAAATCCAAATTTCATCACCATAGCTTTAAACAGACATATTAAATCTTTTGAGGACTGGTTCGTTGAATGGGAAATTGAAATAAATGCTAGTAAAACTGAAGCTATAGTTTTTAATAAAAGTAACTGTAAAAAGAATCCCCCACCCTCAGTCAAAATTAAAAATCGAATTGCCCCGTGGTCTAATGAATGCAAATATTTAGGCGTTATCCTAGATAGGAAATTAAGTTGGAAACCCCACTTTATTTACACAGCTAAAAAGTTTCGAGACCTAACTCGTAAATTTTATCCATTAATTTCTCGAAACTCCAAAATGAGTAGACAAAATACACTGCCTACTTAAGTCCAGTATTAACTTATGGATGCCCTGTGTAGGGATATGCTGCCGAGGCTGATTTTAGACTTATTGAACGCCAGCAAAATAACTTAATTAGAAATTTCTGCAATATGAAATACTTCATGCCCAATACAAATATGTACCGATGCCTAGACTATCCCCTTCTTAAAAAATTCATTAAAAAACTAGCTACTAACTTCTTTAAAAACATGGATAAGAATGAAGCAATAGTTAAAATCCCTAAATATAAACCAACTGCAAACTCTAGAAGACCCCGTAATATACTACTTTAATTTATCTCACCCCTCTAGTTTTTTCTTCCTAACTTATAGTTTCAGTTTGAAATAATATATCTCAAAGCCAATTCTAGCTCACAAGCAGTAAAAACTCATTAAGCCCAACGGCAGCGTACCCCCGCACCCTCACCCTTCTATCAGACAATCGCAATGACATTCGCCATCTCCAAATCTCGTCGAAGACGGCCACGGCAAAATAGTGACAATAAAGCTCTGTGAAGTCTCTCCTTACCATGGATAATCCCCTGCCGGGGCTAGGCCATCCGTCAACCCAACCATTGACAAAACATGGGCGATAAATAAGGGTTCGTATATATTATAGTTCATTTGACTAAAATGGAATATTTAAACTAAACAGTTAGCAAACCAATTCTGGGTTCAGGAGACTAAGTTCAAAAGTACGTGCAGAAAGCAATAACACACATAAGCATAAAAGAATCACAATGTCCAAAAGACGGAAGACGCAGTATACTGCACAGCAGTATCAAACAAGACACCTGGTGGTCACTAGTGGATTGATTAGTATTTTAGAAATCTATGTGGAAGCAAATGCAACTTTTTTTAGTAAATATAAACAACAGGGCCATATATTTATAGATATATTAATATATGATTTATAATAGCTATTTATTTGTCTGGACACTTTCGAAAGTTTCATTTAACTTAGCTTCCCTTTTGGAGATGGTGAGCTTCGTTATGCTTATTTCTTTCATTATTTATTATAATTTGATTTTTGAAATCTTGGACATTTTTTTAATATAAGAAATAAATTGAATGTATAAAAATCACGAGTATTATAAGCATTATTATTATTTGCATATCTGTAATGCCAGTTTCAACTATTTGTTCCCAAAATATTTCACGAATGTATACTTGTGCTAAACTCGCCTCAAAATACCAATAAAGGAAAGAAAAACATGCAATTATTGACTGCAAGACTGCAATTATTTTCAGTCACTCCAAAGAACTGATAACTGATGAGTCATACAAAAGCTTTAAGATGTTATATATTTTTGAATTATTAAACTTTTTTTATCTTATATAACAAATATTGGTGCAGGTGAATGATAATATGTTACTAATTCTTCCTTTTCAATTCTAAAATATGAAACTACGGAGGTTTGTATGTTGGAAGCTGGAGGCTGACTCAAGACTAAGAACACCTAAGTTAACCAAGAATTCCTCTGAAAAGTGTTCTCAGTGCACAAATGTTTCATCATGGTGAAAAATATCTGACTGCCTTAATTTCCTGTTGATACCACATTAAACCTTAACTTTCGTCCTGCTGTATCATTGGACAAACTTTCTTCGTCTACGAATGAGCTGAAAAAATTCCAAGGTAAAGAATTTTCATAATTCTAAATTTTTTCTCTTTTTTTTTTATTTTCAATTGTTGTTCTACGATGGGTTCTTGTATAACTCGCATACTGATAAATGTGTGAAAAAAATTTGATTATCATACAGAATAAATTGTCCTATATTAAGTGTAAAATTTTTTAGGCTTTATTGTTTTACCTATCATAAATAACTTTTTAATTTTTACTTTCATAAATAAATAAATAATTTTTTATAAAAATTGGCAGTTACAAATACATTAGTCACCTTTAACGAACAGCTGGTTCGCGAAAAGTAATGCTTCTGAAATTTTCAAATATTTATGTGCCGTTGTCTCTTAATAAGCTTCTTTAGTAAAATACTTTTAAGCTTCAAAGTTCTATTCATAAAACTCGTACTATTATAGAAGTCTTACGATATTTAGAACATTGTACTATATATTGTCTCTCTAATTTTCTGTTAACTTACGCAAGATTTAAATTTAAAATGGAAGAGATAAAACCTCAATACATACATACTTTTTTCATGAATTGAAACGTATTTTTTTTAAACATAATAAAAGAAAATCTAATCTTTGAACGCTATAATCTTAAGTGTACCACAGAATATTTTTTAAAAAAATGTATGCAATATTTCCAAGAATTATTCAAAAAAAAAAAATCTGATTCAATTTAAAATTCAGTTTTATCTTCAATCTATAAATGTATTTCTGAAAATAATTATGATGTCCAAATTTTGTACAGTTCTTCGTTCCTCTAAATCCTATTCAGTAAAATGATCTTGGTAGTCTAACGTTTCAATTTTCTGAGATTGTCTTATCGAGTTATAGAATTTTTATTATCATTATTTTAGAACAATCAACGATGAAATTTTTTAGGCAATCAGTCTTGGTGAAAGTTCGTTCAAACCCTGAATGGGCGTATTTTTTTTATCAAAACTGTGGACGGAGAGGTCTAAAATCACGTGTTCCCGGACTTTTTTTCTTAAGGTATTCCAATAAATTTTCGATGGAATTTATATCGAAGCTTTGGGGTGGAGTATCCATGACATAAGGACAATTATATAGAATTCAGGAAGGCGTTCGATAAATTTTGTTTCGGGGATCATTATTCTGATAAAATCACCACTTGTTGCCAAGAGAAAGTTTCCGCACACATTGTTGTAAATTTTTCTTTTAAATGTCTAAGTATATATTCTAAACCAGCGGTTCTTAACCTATGGGTCGCGACCCAAAATTGGGTCGCGAAGCATATTTCTTGGGTCGCGCTGAGTCAAACCAAAAAAGTTAGTAATACACCAAATTTCAGACATTGTAGAAATGACGACTGGAATAAATATCAACAATCGAAAATGAATGTGATTAACAAGATCAAAAAATATCAGCTGATTAAAAAAGCGAGAGCAAAAAAAGTACGTGTGATGATAATAACGGTGAGAACTAAATGGAACAAAGCTGGCGAGGGCGTACAAGAGAAGCGCTCCAAATATTTGAATGCCATTTAATTTTGATGTAAGTGATTTGCATGAGGAATTTGTTAATATTAATCAATTTCAAGAACAATTAATAGAAATACAAAGTGCTTTCTGGTTAAAATTAAAAACCGAAAAGCCAATAATTGTTAAAGAAGCCCTAAAAGTATTATTGCCCTTTGCAACAACATATATGTGTGAGGCTGGTTTTTCGGCTCTGTGTGTAATCAAAAACAATTACTGGAACAAGTTAAATCCTGAAATAGATATAATGTGCTCCTTGACAAGCATTCAACCGAGGTCTTTGAAAATGTATTCAAGCACAAGGTTCTCATTAAAACTGTATGACTTGCATTTAAAATTTAAAAGACTTAACATATGCATTGATATTTCTTTTTTTTAGGAATAAGTTAAAATGTCAATTATTTTCAAAAAGTTATAAATATATTTTAATTTGGTCAATAAAAATTATTAAAAACACTTGATTATTAATTAAATTTTCCTTGGATCGAAAAGTACTTTTGTTTATCTTTATTATTAAAAAAATAAATAAAAAATTTGTAAGTTAAAAAAAATCATCAGCGTAGGATTGAAGACTTTTTAAAAATACGATCTAAAATAAAGCAATGAAAAAATTTTGACTTTTTTTGGGTCGCGACATGAACATATTTCTCAAATTTGGGTAGCGGCTTAAAAAGGTTAAGAACCACTGTTCTAAACCAATCTCCCTTCAATAAAATGCAAGGTTCCTGGGCCAGTAGCTGAAATTGAGCCCCAGACCACTACCGATCCACCAACATGCTTCACAGTTGCTTTCAATTTTTTTGAGAAATTCCTCGTTTAATTAAGACGTAAGGTTTGCCATTCAATCCAAAAATGTCGAATTTGCTTTCACCAGTAAATAAGTTATTTTTCCAATAAAAAAAATCTGTTTTCACGTTCCTTACGAATTTAAGTCCTTATTTTGTAAATTTAAGTGTTAGATTTCGATTACTTATGTTAGGTTTTTTTGTCTGGATTTTTTCAATTTAATGTCTGGATTTTTTACTATTAGTTCGCACTCTCCCTGTATGTATATATATATATATACTAGTCGCCTTTGGCAACCAGCCGGTTCGCCAATCTTAATGTTCGTTAAAATTTTAATAATTAAATATTTTATGCAATTCCAACTTTAATAGATTCTTCAGCAAAATATTTTAAAACTTCAAATTTTGATAGTCATATAATTCACTCATAATATTATAAAGGTCTTCAGTCATAACGTGATATGTATCTCTCTAATTTTCTGTTACCCCTCATAGAATTTATGCTTTAAATTAAAGTGTAAATGAATTAATCTGCAATTAATATAATAATATTTTTTACTGAAACAAAGCATTTTTTAATAATATGATTACTGATAATAGAGTCACTGAGCGTTTAAATTTTATGGCCACTAAAGAATCTTTCTTAAATTATGTAATATCTCAAGAATTTGTCAACAAAATTTTCTCAGATTCATCATGAACAGATCGATTAATTAACAATGTTTAATTTTAAATGCATCAAACACTAAGAAAATAAAATGAATCGTTTAAAATAATCGGTCTAAAACAGGTTTAAAAAAACTACTTAAAAAACGATGTACTTAAAACTATAAGCATATACAAAAAAATATATAACTAACATAAATGCAATTTACTTACAAAAGCATGCAACTAACCTAAAAATATTTTAAATCATCCGTTGATAATGGTTGTCATGATAACAATCAGAACACAATGCGCATGCGTGAATTTTCTTCGCCAGTTACGGTAACGCAAATGCGTGAATTTTTCTACGCCAGTTGGGGTAACGCTATGCAGATTATACATTTTTAATTTCCTTTATTCTGTTTTATTTTAATTCAAAAGTACTTCAGAATGAATCTGAAAGATCGATTAATTAACAATGTTTAATTTTAAATGCATCAAACATTAAGAAAATAAACAGAATCGTTTGAAATAATCCGCCGAAAAATATTAACCCTAGCCTCATTACTGTTGGGAGAAGAAAAAACTGAAGCCTTACTCATTTGGCGGTGGGGAAAGAAATGAAGATTTTTTTGGCGGGAAAGTTAGTTTTTAATTAATAATTAAAATTCTAATTAAAATTTCAAAAAAAGGGACCCCAGGTGCACATTCCCGACCTCTAAGGTATACACGTGCCAAATTTCGTAGCTGTTGGTCGAGCGGTCTGGCCTGTAGAGCGCCAACACACACACACACACACACACACACACACACATTGAGCTTTATTATATATATATAATATATATATATATAATATACGTGTTCAAATTTTCAATCGTTAATAAAATACTTTTTATTCAACTCAAGTTCAAATACATTTTTTTAAACTTGTAGTGGATGACACTTGATGTTAATACAGTTTTTTAAAAATATTGATTAAATTTGTCCAATAATTTCTATTTGGTCACCAAAATCGCCAAATCCGTCGTCATGTCGCCAAATGGTCGCCAAGCTCTGAGATTATTGACGTGAAACCCGATCATAAATATTATAAGATATAGATAAATAATATAAGAAAATAAGTTAGGATTCAATTAAAAAAAATTTGCCACTTAATATTGTAATTCTTTTATATATATATATATATAATATTAATTGTAATTAATTTATAAAAAGAAACTAAAATAATAATAAAAAATTGTTGATCTAAGTAGGAATTGACTTTAAAAAAATTATATATTACTTGTTTCCACTGAGATGTGCTTTATGGCGCACATTTTTTTTAAATTGTTGATGGGCTAAATTTTTTTCCTAATTCTTCTTTTTTAGCATTAATAGATAGGTTTGGTACACTAAAAAAATGGATTTGCTTTTACTTTTCTGATTAAATATCGATCAATTGCTTCGTTGTAAATCTTATTCTGGGTTGTCTTAGGCTTATTTTCCACCTGATTATTGGTTTTAAAGCGTTTTATAATGTCATTACCCTTGAATGACTTCTGTCGGCAATCTGATATTTTTGGCACATACTTTCTATCTTTTAGTATGCTTATTAATCAGTTTTCTTAACTCAATGCTCCTTTAGCCCCTTTGCCTTAATATTTTAATTAAATTAATATTTACTTGCAGTAAATGAGAATGACACAATCGAGAAATTCCCCTGATCAATTATAACGATAACCATAAAGGCGGTAGTACTTTTTATCCAGGATTTCAACTATTTGGTGCTTAATTGTGAGATGTCCGAATTTGGCTTACGGACTCTTTTTCACAAATGTGGCTTTTATGTCTCAATTTTTAATTATAATTTATGAATTGGCGCTGTTTGGATTTGTTTTTAGATGTAAAATAAACTCGGTTTAAAAAAATTTCGCGTTAAAATATAATTTTTAAATTCATTAAAAACTGAAATTTCATTTATAAGTTAAAACATTGGTATCATTAAATTGATAATTTTTTGAACTTTAACTTGATATAAAAATGATTTTTATACAATAATATTTTCGGAAGTTGTCAAGAAAAAAACGGCAAAATTTCGCTTACTTTTTAATTAAAAATCGCTGCGAGGTGCACTTTTTCGTTCTCAAAGGTAGGGGGCCAAATTTGGTAGCTGTAAGTATTTCCTGTCGAGCGCCAAAACAAACACACACACACACACACACACACACACACACACACACACACACACACACACACACACACACACACACACACACACACACACACACACACAGTTCTTTATTATAAGTACTAGTCGCCTTCGGTGACCTGCCGCTTCAAAAGTATTAATGCTCGATAAAAGTTTCAATTAAATATATTATGTAAAAGCTTCACATTTTTATATTCCTATAATTCAATTACACCGTCCTGTACTTGTACTGTGTAACTCCTTTCTGTGTGCTAATAAAAACATTATTTTTAATAGCTCACAAAAAATAAAAAAATAGTAAAAATTTCAGCAAAATGTTTTAAAACATTAATTCAACTTTAATTGCAATTTATTCCTTTGCACTTTAATGTAAACATTTTTTTCTTAAACTAAGCATGTTTTTTAAAAAAAACGAGTTCTGAAAATAGTCTGCACTACAGAATAATTTTCATAATTTATGTAACATCTCAAAGAATTATTCAACAAATAACTTTTAGATTCCTCATAAAATTAAATTTTTAGTTTTACTGTCAAAAGAATTTGAATGACACCAATAATACTATTTTATTTTGTTTCGGTCTTATAAATATGCTTAAAAAATTATGAAACCTAAATTTTATGTAGTCTTTTGGTCCCAAAGAATCACAATCTGCCAAATATTCTTTACACTCCAACTTTTAAATAAATAAAGGAACATTTCTGTCTGCTGTGATCAAATCTGCCCGATTTATGAAGTTAGAATATAACAGTTTTGAAACAATCAACATTTTCATAATTTAAAGCCAATCTTTTTAGAGAAACCATAAGCGTTAATTGGGTATTTTCTTTGAGCCGGTCAATGAAGTGGTTTAAAAATGAATAGTAATATTCAGATTTTCATAAATCAGTCAGTTTTAGTGATTGATTTAGTTAATTGGAATGTAACTCTTTTTTAAAATATTAGCGTCTCAAGAATATTTTGTTAAATACGAATCATAAACCATAGGATCTAGAAAAAAAATTTAAAATTCGCAATTCTTCAAGGCATTTATTGAATCAATTTACCTAAAACATAATGATTTATAAATAAATATCGTAATTTTTCTTATATTTACATTTTAGAAAATAAATGTAAGGATATTACTTTCATATTTTATATGTATTTCTTTTCATACAAATACTTGTTGAAAATTACTTTCTTAAATTTAATTTGAAGTAATAATTGACAAACTCAAATTAAAAATAAGTGATTGTGATGGCAGTAAGTGGATGAAAGAACTTTTTGCTATGCACGCCTAATGTGCTCGTGTTGGTTAAATATTGTTTTTGGAAAATAAATTGTGGCAAAATATGGTTAAAATAGACATATAAATAGAGAAAATCCTTTAGCCATCGAAAGAGACATATTTGAGCTAGCACTAATTCGTTCAATAATTTATGATCCATATAATACGATTACATATTTTGAGGAATATACCACCCCTCTTGGTAGGAAAGACGGTTGAATTTCTGTTGGTATTATTAGTTTCATCATTAAATTTCGAAGTTGAAGAGATTGGACAGTAGAGTGAAACAAAAATGACTTTTTTAGATTTTAGTTTGATAATAGTGCGGAAATTGTGCGTTTTGGGTTAAAAAACAATATTTAAAAATTTGGCTGCAATGTTACATTATCTTGAGGTGCCGCAAAAAATTTGAAATCTGTAAAAAAAAAATTGAAAAAAATAAAAAAAGGCCTTTAAAATTTTTTCTTACATTTTACTCTTGTAATAGTATGGAAAAGTTGCCTTTTAGGTTCAAAAACAATATTTAAAAATTTGCTTGCTAAATTACATTATCTTGAGACGCTGCAAAGAGCTTGAAATTTACAAAAAAATTGAAAAAATGAAGTTTTTAAAAAGGGCCTTTAAAAGATTTTAGTTGGTAATAGAGCGGAAAAGTTGCCTTTTAGATTCAAAACGAATTTTAAAAAATTCTGATTGCAATACAACAATATTTCGAGGTGCCGCAAAGCGCTTAAAGTTTGTAAAAAAATTGAAAGATTATAACGTTAATAAAATATTTTTATGAATTTTTCGTTCATATAATGTTACAAAAGATGATTTTAGTACATGTATAAGCATTACAATTAAAAAAAAAATATTAATTACAAAGTATAATAAATATAAGATATTTTTTATGTTCAATTTTGCGTTTCTTACTTCTGTATCCTTAATGATTACACATGTTACAGCTGCAAAATGTTTGTTTCTATTTCACTGCAACATTAAACTGTTTTTAATTTTGAAAACGCCGGGGAAAGTTGATAACCGAGTCCCCTATACTATTTGGTTCAGCTTTGGATGCCTTCTGTATAAAGTTTTAACTTAAACCGCGCAGACACTTGGTAGTTTTATCTTTTCTTGTCTATTTGATGGATCTGGTTGGCTTGCCTCTTTTTGTAAAGAACGCCTTTGTTCTTCAGCGTTGTCATCGTCGTCAGTAATCTTTTCTGATACACTAGTATTGTTTGCCCGTTTATGATTAAACTTAACTATTCTCTGTAATTCTTTACTATTTCTTGCTTCTTTCTTCGTCAGAGTGTTTGTGGTAGTAATATCATTATTACATATAACGAATTTCTGTTGCAGCATTGATCGTTTAGAATCTTTTATTCCATAACTGGCATTTTTTTTTCTTTTTATACAAGTCATCAATATCAAATAACGTTTAGTTTCTTCTCTAAATTCTGTGAGGTTGGAATTAAACTGACCTGAACATGTTCTGCTTTGAGACTTCATCATGCTAAATACAGGAATTTATTTATATTTTATCATTTGTGAAATGATAAAATATGACGCTCTACAGATCAGACCGTTTGACCCCAGACTTAACAAACTTGGCACATGTATACTTGCAGATCAGGAATGTGCACCTCGGAGCAATTTTTTATTAGAATTTATTTAACTAAAAATCAGGTAAAATTTCAGTGTTTTACCTTCTTAACTTCCCAATTCTCCCTGTTAACTTCCGAAAATATTTGGGCATAAAACTGATTTTTACATTATCTTAAAGTAAAAAAAAAAAAAAAATGATCATATAAATGATACCATGGTTTTAACCTATAAATTAAGTTTTTGTTTTTGATGGATTTTTAAAAAAAATGGTGTAACTATTTTTCCCAACAACTTATTTCGCAGAAAACAAAAATAAGGCCCGAACGAATGAAATTATATATATATATATATACGTGTTATCATCGCATTGGCATAGCTCAAATTAAAAAAAGTTAACTATTATTGCAAATTAAAACTAGAAATGTGGAAACTTGGAAATATTTCAGCTCATGTCTGCATGAAATGAAATAAATATGAAATAAGATTTTCTAAAAAATAAATGCAAGAAAATGTATGTAACGTTTTAAAATAGCTATATTATTTATTCAGTAAATTAGTTTTATTTAAAGCAAATATGGTTTTATAATTTTTATAGGATATCCACTCTAATCAACGACCAACAGCTAATTTGTAAACTTTTATTAATAATCAGCCTAGGAGAAATGATGTAAATGAAGTAAATAATTATACTTTATATAACTTGTGGCAATAAATGTTCTGATCAATGACGAATTTCAAATCTATACTTAACTCTTCTGGTTGTGAAAAGTATTTAACAAAATAATCTTAGCACTAATATTTTAAATAGAGAATTGCACTCGAGTCATCTAAATCGGTCACTAAAACTGACTTATTTGCGTAAATTTAAATATCGCTATTTTGTAATAACGCACGATTTTCGACCTATTCTTCCACAATCATAAAAATATATATATATATATATATATATATATATATATATACTTCTATCAGTGCCCAGAGTTTCACCTAGGCTGTGTATGATAAGTAAAGGAATCTATATTTGCACGCGCGTGTGTTAGGGTTGTACATTCCGGAGCGTTTGACCTAGATCTAACAACTTGGCACATGCATATTTTGGAGGGTGGAAATGTGAATCTCGGTGCGATTTTTTTTGGGGGGGGATTTTTAATTAGAGTTCTAATTATAAAGCAAGCGAAATTTTGGTGCTTTTCCGTGATAACTTCCGAAAATATTACTGCACAAAACTGATTTTTACATCAAGTTTAAGTTCAAATAATAATCCTTTCAATTGATATCAGTGTTTAAGCCTTTAAGTTTCTATTTTTAATGAATTTTTAAATAAATATTTTAAACATATTTTCCAATTTATTTATCAGAAAATGAACTTTAACCTGCAAGATCACGTTAACCCTTTAAAGGGCTATTTATTTCTAGTCGTATTATGTTAAAATATTTTTAAGCTTGAAATTAGAATAAGAAAAGGGATTCATTTAGCTTATTAGATAAATTTAATTTTAATTAATTTGGTTCATTAATAATTAAGTGACAAACCAAGACAAATCATTTTGTGTGAGATAAAGAACTGAAGCATCTAAGTTTCTTTCTAAAAAAAATTTATCAGAACTTATGCCAACCTACATAATTTCATACAGAGATTAATAAATTTGGTGGGAAGCATACTTCCCACTGCCTGCCTTAGAAAGGGTTAAGAGATCGTGGGAAATATTAGCTTTTACCAGCGCACTGCCATCACGTTGACTAAAAAAAAAAAAAAAAAAAAAAAAAAAAAAACTTTGTAAGGAGCAAAATCAAATCTCAATTCTGCAAGCTGCATCTACCAGATGCCGGGTTGTTGTTGGAAAATAATTCAGTTTTCAATTAGAAAAATAAAGCAGATTAATTTAGAGCAACCGCCGAGCTTACGCTCGAGATTGCTTCGTTCTATTTACAAGTACATAATGGCGTAATGACAGACCAGTCAGATCGCCTCATCACACCCCTTCAACTTTCGTCGTAAGTGCTGAGATTTCACAGTTGCGATCCAACAGAAATAATGCAATGGTGTCGCAACATTCTCCAACTCTTGAGTGTATTGCAGTCACTCTAAAGCATGTATAACCTCATTGAACAATCCAAGTCTTTCAGATATCTTAACTAGTCTACCTGATCTAGTGACTTTATTTTTTATGATTTCATTACTATTCAATTTTTTATCAGCACTAGATGTCACAATGGCATCGAATTTTACAATTTCGTCATAATTTACAAATAGTATTGTACAAGTGCAATAGTACAAGTGGATAAACACATTGAATTGGTCGGATTAGTTCAGAGTTCTTTCATTTTAATTTCAAAGTACGGTCTTTACCATCTCTACCAGGAAGCAGACTAATTACCTTTCCTAAAGGCCAAAATGCGCGTTTTTTGAATGGCTCTTCAATTATGACGATATCGCCAACCTTGAAATTACGTGTGCAACACATGCACCATATGAGCTTTTAGAAGCATCAACAAAAACATGAAGTTCAGAGGCTTCGTTTATAGCAGCGGTTCTTAACCTATGGGTCGCGACCCAAAATTGGGTCGCGAAGCATATTTCTTGGGTCGCGCTGAGTCAAACCAAAAAAGTTAGTAATACACCAAATTTCAGACATTGTAGAAATGACGACTGGAATAAATATCAACAATCGAAAATGAATGTGATTAACAAGATCAAAAAATATCAGCTGATTAAAAAAGCGAGAGCAAAAAAAGTACGTGTGATGATAATAACGGTGAGAACTAAATGGAACAAAGCTGGCGAGGGCGTACAAGAGAAGCGCTCCAAATATTTGAATGCCATTTAATTTTGATGTAAGTGATTTGCATGAGGAATTTGTTAATATTAATCAATTTCAAGAACAATTAATAGAAATACAAAGTGCTTTCTGGTTAAAATTAAAAACCGAAAAGCCAATAATTGTTAAAGAAGCCCTAAAAGTATTATTGCCCTTTGCAACAACATATATGTGTGAGGCTGGTTTTTCGGCTCTGTGTGTAATCAAAAACAATTACTGGAACAAGTTAAATCCTGAAATAGATATAATGTGCTCCTTGACAAGCATTCAACCGAGGTCTTTGAAAATGTATTCAAGCACAAGGTTCTCATTAAAACTGTATGACTTGCATTTAAAATTTAAGACTTAACATATGCATTGATATTTCTTTTTTTTAGGAATAAGTTAAAATGTCAATTATTTTCAAAAAGTTATAAATATATTTTAATTTGGTCAATAAAAATTATTAAAAACACTTGATTATTAATTAAATTTTCCTTGGATCGAAAAGTACTTTTGTTTATCTTTATTATTAAAAAAATAAATAAAAAATTTGTAAGTTAAAAAAAATCATCAGCGTAGGATTGAAGACTTTTTAAAAATACGATCTAAAATAAAGCAATGAAAAAATTTTGACTTTTTTTGGGTCGCGACATGAACATATTTCTCAAATTTGGGTAGCGGCTTAAAAAGGTTAAGAACCACTGTTTTATAGCAATATATCGAGGCACAGTAAATTTTTAACAAATACATTTCATTTAACCACTTAATAAGTTTATTTACAATAGTTTTGGGCAATTCTGAATTCCAAAGCAGTTTTAATTTCCAAGTTTCTTGCAATAATAATTTGGGCGGCAATATAGCTGGTGATAACAACCCATTTACGTCAAAAACCTTTTGAACTGTTGACAAAATGAACCTTTTAGTAATTTTTGTTTCGCACATTAAAATTTCAGAATTTATATTAAATCTCAAAGTATCTTTGTCTAAATTCCATATCGTGCTCAAAACGAAAGAATCTTCTGTATGTTGAGAAACATACTTACATGCTTCATTGCTTTGCCAACATCGCAAGTTAAAACAACCTTTTGACTACAACACCTTTTTAGCTGTATCAATGAAATTTTCTTCATTTACATTATGTACATCAGATAAATAATTGTCAACATAAAATGAATACTTCAATTTCTCTACAACATCACTATACTAAAATGGTACGTTACCCAAAAGATGTTTTATAGATGTATTTAATAGGAAAGGAGAAGAATTTAAACCAAAAACAATTCGGCAATGCTTATACACCGATTCTCCCTTCTTACTAGGAAAAAAGTATCGAAGATAGTCTATCTTTTGGGTCCACAGATAACATTAAAAAAAGCTTTCTCTATATATCTGCACTCAATCCTGTCAGATAGTCTAAACCTGTCTAAAATATCAGGTATTACTTTAAAAAGATTTATACCTTCATATAAACATTGGTTTAATGATGGTTACGAGGCGTCAAGGTTACACAGAAAAATTAATACATATGTACTGTTTTAATACAGTAATGTATTATGTAATTACAAAAGCATAACTGTAAAACTACACCTTTTTGAAGAAATCAGTCATTTGTGTTTGCTTCTTGCTTTGGAAGCATTTTCCCTTTGCTAGGAAGCAAAAAAAAAAAAAAAAACTTAGTGTGGCAGGGGCGGATAACCCGCCCGCGGATAATCGGGAGTCTACTGTACATACAAAAGATCGTTTTAAACCACTAACCTCAATAGAAAACACACTGTGATGTTTAGGCTTCGTTTCGTTTCATCCCCTCCCCCCCAACAGAGAATGAATAATGGCTTCCTCTCTGAGCAGAGTGGCCTTCAAACTATTCGTAACACTTTCGCTGATATAGTTATTTTCACACGCGGAATCAATGAGAACTCGAACCCTCATTTCCTGACCTTTGATCCGTATGAAAACGCAGAGATTTTCAAAGTAAATACAGTAGACTCCCGATTATCCGTGGGCGGGTTATCCGCGCCTGCCGCACTAAGTTTTTTTTTTTTTTTTTTGCTTCCAAGAAAAGAGAAAATGCTTCCAAAGCAAGAAGCAAACACAAATGATTGATTTCTTCAAAAAGGTGTAGTTTTACAGTTATGCTTTTGTAATTACATAATACATTACAGTATTAAAACAGTACATATGTATTAATTTTTCTGTGTATCCTTGACGCCTCTCGTAAGTACAAAGCACTTTTCTGTTTTCATTAACAAAATGCATTTTAGGTTAGTTTTGAGTGATTACTAAAATAGTAAGCGTTAGTTAAACATTTCCTGCCGTTTATTTTACGTTTTATTGTACATAAAACGATTTTTCAAAGTTGGAATGACTGTTTTCTCTTTTGCTATACCCGTTTTTAGCTTTTTTCGGATTATCCGCGATTTTTGTTATCCGCGGCGGCCGCGCCACCCAATTCCGCGGATAATCGGGAGTGTACTGTACTTTCTTTTCTGTTGCAATTAGATAGAGAATTCTCCGATTTTATGGAACACTTTTGATCATAATTTTTATCCAATTTAGGGCGCATAATTTCAAAATGAGAATAATTACATTTAGAACAATTAATATTATTTTTAAATTCACTTTTACTCAAATGATCTGCTTTAAAACATATAAAACAAACACCTTTTCTTCATAATAACTGTCGCTTTGCAATTAGGCATTTTTCTAGTAGTATAACATTTTTCACTTGGATGAAATTTATCACAAAAAATACAATTGTTGCCTGTAGAATTTTCGGAGCTTACCAGGGCTGATACGGTCATTGAATCATAAGGTTTAATCCGTTCAGTTGGGGGATCTCTCTTTCTAATATTAGTTCCCAAACCGGATTTAGCCAGTTGCACCAACTTGTCCCCTCGTACTTCTAGGCGAAGGAAAGTCATTAAATGTTCTAAAGAACAAGATTCTTTGGCGTCCGTTTTATTACTACATTTTCACTCCCGAGCAACCAGGACTTCCTCAGGTAAACAGGATTCCACCACCTGCTAAAAAGTCTCCATACTTTTCTTGGGTTTGTCCAAGGCTCTCTAATGACCGCAATTTACCTTCAAGTTCGTCGTACAAGGAGAGCAAATGCATTTTCGTTCTTCCCGCAACAGCATTCTTCATAACTAAACTTAAAAGTTATCGAAAATAAATTTGTACAAGCAAATCTTCGGGGCCAAATCTCTCCTTTTAGTTGTTGAACGGCCTTAGGATAGTTGTCTGCCGTTGCAGGAAAACTTAAAACTAATCGTTGTTTTCAATTTCGGTTCTATGGACTGCCATAAGTGTTGCATCTTATCTTCATCGGCAGTACTTTTATCATTATGAATTTTCTGGAATTGACTCCAGAAGGCCAAAAAGTCTTCAGCTTCGCCGCAAAATTTTTTCAATTTTAGGCAGTTTAAAACTTTACTTTTTTAGTTTCGGTTGGAATAGCAGCTTCTTGTAATTTCAAATCCACTCGGGAACAAATTTCAATATAACGGTCTCGGTAGTTTTCTGCTTCTTCCATATAATACAAATACAGTTGCTCAGCTTCTTTCGTTTCCAAGAATTGTGCAGAAACTTGATTCTGACAAGTGTCGAGTCTCTGAAATTTATCCATAATTTGTACTTTTAAAATCGAAACTAGGTTAAAATCAATCGGTTCTTTCATAAGTTCGGTTTCAATCTTTTTTAGGCCAAGAGAAAATGCTGTTCTCAGCCTTTTTGAGCTTTCAAAGTACTCAAATCCATTGTTCAGTTCAAAGAATTCAAAATTCAATAGTTCGAAATCCAGTTGCTTAGAATGGAATTTTCGGATTCAGGTTCACTTCCAACACAACAACCCGTCCCGCCGAGGATACCACAATTATGTAAGGAACAAAATCAAATCTCAATTCTGCAAGTTGCATATACCAGATACCAGATTGTTGTTGGAAAATAATTCAGTTTTCAATTAGAAAAATGAAGCATATTTATTTAGAACAACGCCGAGCTTACACTTGAGATTGCTTCGCTCTATTTACAAGTACATAATGACGTTATAATTTACAAGTACATAATAATCAAATCGCCTCATCACATCCCTTCAACTTTCGTCGCAAGGGCTGTGATGTCGCAGTTGCGATCCAAGGGAAATAATGCAATGGCATCGCAACAAACTTACTCTTACTACAAACTAAACCTAGGAAAATATAATGTTTAACACATGTATGTTTTAAATGGAATAAATATGAAACATGATATCTTTCTATTATGTAATTTTTTTATAAGCATTGCATTTTATTCGCTTTGTGACTGGTAGACAGCGAGTCACCTGACAGATAACATTTCAGATTTTTTTACCAGTGTTGTTTGAAACATTGAATGAAAATTAGTATTACTTCGCAATAAATATTTATATTGCACTTGGCGGTGAAATGGGGACAGAAAGGGAAAAGTAAAGCTTTAATCAACACCAAGTCAACAGCAAATGAGTTGAAAACACTATTATTTGTTTGTGGTAACATTAATGAATAGCTTTCCAGTTTCTTTATCTTTTTCGAGTAATGAAAATTGTTCATCTCTCTGAACTGAACTGACAGAAAAGCAGAAGATGCATGTTTACCTTTAAAATATCTTGAATCAGTCGAGAAAAATGGAAATTAAACGGCCGAATGGCAAGAATAAATTCAAAGCTTTACTGAATTGAGTGAGATATTCCTCTCTCGGCTAAGAATCATCTGAATACTTAAGCTAAACACGTGTTCCTTTATTTAAAAAAATTATTAATGATGTGTCTAAAGATATCAAATGAAGTGGGGAAAGAGCGAGAATCTGCTAATTTAAAAAGAAAAGCTGATCCTGAAGCTGTTGTGTTAGCGTCAAAACATGAAAAATTGAAATAATATTTAGACATTGGAGATATGAGCAAAGAAAGTTCACGCTGTGGTTTCAGTTTTGAATCGTAAGTGAGTAAGTTTGAAAATTTTATTTGGTCCTCACGGAATGATTATTAATGGAATTATTAACTTTCAACACTGAACGAATGGCCAGTGAAGTTTAAAAACTTACTAAATGGAACTGACAAACATCGGGTACAGTATCGGACAATATCAGTGTTTACGAGCGAAACTAAGAAGGATTCGAACCCCCCCCCCCTAGTTTCCCATAAAAAATGAATGCGGGAAAAAGTTTTTTGTGAAGTTTTAAAATACCAATATTTTTATTACCAATAATATTCAATTTTATTTAAGGCACCCCTATCTTAATATATACAGACCACCCACTCTAATCAGAACCCAACAATTAATTTCTAAAACTTGATTAATAAACGTATATATCTAATAAAAATGTCTAAATGAAATAATTACATTTTATATAGTTTGAATCAATAGTTAATCTGATGAATTACGAATTTTAAATTTTTATACAGATCCTTCTCTGCGAGTCATATTTAACAAAATATTCTTGAGGCACTAATATTTTTAAAGAAAAATTTTTGCAATTAAAACTAATTGAGTTATTAAAATTGGATTGTTTCTATTGTATAAAAGCGTGCGGTTTTGAACCTCACCATTGACAGTTTTGAAGAATCACGTTTTCACTTCCACTAAGACTGATTGTCTAAAATGATGAAATTGTTTATTCTCCTAAAATAATGGTGCTGAAAGCTGCTTTATAACTTGATCAAGTTTGATCGCAGAAGATTGAAACGTTAATTATCGAGATAATTTTACTGAATATGATTGATAGGATCTAAGGATTTTATAAAATTTAGACTTCATAACTGTTTCAAGTATATTTATTGATTGAAATAAAAATATTACCACATTTAAATCTTTTTTAAAGTAAAATTGTATTTCATGACGAATCAAAAAAAATTCTATTGAATAATTCTTGGAAGTTTTGTATAAATTATAATAGGAAATATTCTGTGATACACGTTAGATTACAATTCTGAAGATTCGATTTTCCGTAGTCATCTTTAAAAGATATACTTGGTTTCAGCAATAACGCTTTCGCGTTGATTAAAGTTTTCTCTTCCATTTCAAATTCGAATTTAAATATTACGGAGACTGATAGAAAATTAGAGACATATTGTAAAATGTACTAAATGCAAGGTTTCTATAATAGTATAAGTTATATAACTATAAAAATTTGATGCTTAAAAATATTGTGCTGAAGAAGCTATTAAGAGACCAAGTTACATAGATATTTAATTATAAAATTTAGAAAGTACTACTCATGATGAACAGGCTGGTCGCCAAAGGCGGCTAGTATTTAATAATTTTAATAAAAATTTTAGGTTTTTGTCTTCAAAATTTTTTTTCTACTTCTCAAATTATTTTTTATGTTCATCGTAACAGCAAGACAACAAGAAACCGCAATGCAAAATTTCAGTGATTTCTGTTCAATAATTTCAGCAATATATAGTTAAATTCAAGAATATTTTTTAGTGCTGATGTTAATTCTCATTTCTAGAGTCTTTGCAGTTTACCATATAAATTGAGGGGGAGGAAGGCGTTGAGTCACTAAAAGTTTGCTAGAAATAAAGTTCTTTGTTATTTTAAATTGATATTCTATTTATATAATTATTAATTCAAAAAGTACAGAAGCAACGGTCAATCGATTAATCTAACGGCTTTAATATGATTAACATTCGAATAAAATTGTTCTGTGTAATAATGAAAGAAAATTTGTTGGGATTGCAAAAAGTTTCTCGAAATCTTAAATTTTTTAAATTTTTTTACAAGGTAGGTTCAACGTTGTTCAACTTAATGAGACTATAAAAATATAAATAAATAGCAAAGCGAAAGAATTCAAATAATAATTATATTAAAGATAATTAATACTTGTTTAAAATTTTGATGCAATACTTTTTCGAAAATGAAATATAAATTAGAAGACCTTTAAATTTTTTTTTGTTAGTGATTCTGTCTAGTTAAAAAGATTTGAATCTAAATGCTGTATTAAAAATTGTCAGGACTTATTTCCAATTTTATGAATAAATACTTTATTAATGAAGCATTAATATATTTAAGCTTTAGTAATGAATTTTTTTTTCTTAATAAAGAAGGCTTCAAACAAATCACCTAATCATAATTTTTCAGCTGTCTCTCCCCCCCCCCCATCCGAGTTAATGTAATGTAATACTCTATTTACTTAAATTAAAATTTCTTATATCGTAAAACACTGAAAACATCAACAGCTCCTTATGTGCAAAAGAAGCAACAAATAAAAATAAAATAATAGTAAAAATTTCCCTAATTTTTCTTGCTGGTTCTAACACCTATTGAATCAAATTATAGTTAACAATGATTTTATTCGTGTCTTGCAGTATAAACCTTAATACGTTCTTTTAAAATTTCAATATTTTAATGTTTCAGTCGCAGATGATTTTATTTAAACTGATCATATTTATTTGATATCGCCTTCTAATTACAAGGATTTTTTTTTCCTTTTTTTAACTTAGTCAGTGTTTCTAAAACCATCCCCACAATTCACAGAATATTTTTCGATATGAATTTCGTTCATTTCATTTATAAATCTTCGTATAAAACAATCAACAAATAAATAGGAATTTTGACCAAATTATCGTAATATGAAAAGTATCAGCATATTTAATATATTATGTAAAATTTTAAAGGGCAATTTCTTTTATTAGGCAATCGAATTTAAACGATCTGCCGTTAATGATAATTTTATTTATTGAAAATGCGAATTCGAACTTATGTAAAAATCAAATTATAAATTGCTCTCTTACATCGTTAATTAATTCGGAAACTGATTGCTTGAATTAGAAAATGAATCTGAATTAATCTTAGCTATTGAAATGTATCAGGATATTCGCATTATTTTTAACCAACATTCAAAGAACATTTAATACAAATGATGGATCGTCCGGTAAATGATTCAATCGTTTTTAATGTAATTTACGTGATCTCCTTGGGGCAATTAAATAGCCAAATCCAGGTTGTTATATTTGGTGAGATGCCGTATAAAGAGATTTAGTTAATATTTTCCCCTTGTTTTCTTTTTATAAATGAGCATTATAGAGTAATTTTCGATTCATTTTTTTTCAAAAATGTTATGATTCTGTGCAAAATTTTGTTGGAATGACAAAAGAGACGAATTTGCAATTTTAAGTTAAACTTAAGAAGTGTAAAAAAATTTTTTGAAAAAAAAAAACCTTTTTTTACATAAATACGTATTGAGGCAAACTCTTGAGCTTTTTCTTCTAGCATATATCGGATTATTTTGCTTCTAAATATCTAAAATTTCGTGTTTTGAGGTTTGTTAAAAGTGAATTCATTTAAAAATTAACAATTAGTCTCGTCATTGGAGTATTTGAAAGTATGAAAATTTAATACCGTAAATGAATTAATTTAACTATTAAGTTGTTTGCTTCCAAAGGTTTCTTTGTCGGCGTTAAACTGTTTGTAAATACGATTTGCGTTTTTGGGGAGAAATTATATTAAATCTACATTACCTACTCTTATTGTAAAGTCTTTCTTAAATACATGTAATAATTTCTAATTAATTTTCGTCCAAAAAATATTTTCTTGTCTCGAACTCTGGCTTTGCGGCAACTAAGTTGAGCTGACTATTTTCCTACTAAACCAAAATGCTATGTGGGTAAATTCCCTTTCTAAAACTACATAAGTTCTGAATAATTTTTCAGTCTTTTTCTTGCTTACTATATTTCTAATCTGTAGCTGCTTTGTGCCTGATGATGCTTTTAAAAACAAACTTTAATGATAATTTTTTTTAAAAATTGAACTAATTCTTAAAATTACGTTGTTGTTAAATTACGAATTGTAAAATCCGCGCCTGTTTCGCCAAAGAATTCTTTTTCTTATATATTATTAATAATTTTTTGTTTTATTTTTAGGAATCTTCTGTTTCACATTAGGCTGATAACCGAGGGAAATAAATACGAGGCCTCCTCTTTAGACCGTCCTTCAACCCTTCACGAAGAGCAACAGTTTCGCCTTGATATTGCTCTATTTCAATACCCAAGAGTGTACACTAAACTGCAATGGTTAGTCTTGATGATTCTGGAAAGTTTCAAGCCTGCCGTTCTTGAACAACAATGGACAAAATAACCCGACATCATAAGCTTGTGCTGTACCTTTAACATATGGTTATGTATACAGATAAACAGCATGTTACTTGAAGAAAGAAAGAGCTTATGTCTGAAAGAAATACATTTACCAATGAAACAGCAATGTTTAGTCTGCATAAGAGTGCTGGACTGGTGGTCGAAGTACGGCTTGCCCATTTTCTAAAATTCGTTTAGTGTCCGCTTCATGCAATATTCAAAATTTTCCTTTTAATTTGCCACCTAAAACCTTGGTTTGCATTACGCAAACAAAAAAGTTTGGATAAATAACTTGAAAAAAAAAAAAGATATTATGGAGGAAAAAAAATGCGAAATCTATTTCCTGCCGTCATTTGTTAATAGTATGCCTTCATTTTACATTCCTTTTGCGATCA
The DNA here is from genome assembly GCF_947563725.1 of Argiope bruennichi. NCBI lineage: Eukaryota > Metazoa > Arthropoda > Arachnida > Araneae > Araneidae > Argiope > Argiope bruennichi. The sequence goes on along the minus strand of NC_079153.1, from coordinate 141,479,034 downwards.
TGTGAACTAATTTGCTGTAGTTGATGCTTTTACATTTTTCATTTTCACTGTAATATGTCATATTATTGAAAAGTAATGGAAAATATAAGTCTTAACAGCTATCATCTGAGACATCGAAATGTCGAACTATTGCCAGTTTTGGACGTTAATATGAGGAAATTAGTCATTGACAATTATTTAGATTTCTGTTGTATAAAAACTTTTTCTGGTTCTAGATCCTCAGTATTTGACTTTTTTATCCTCCAAGGACATTACATTTTTATGAACTTTATAAATTATGGTTTGAATTTGATTCACTGTAAAAAGTAGCTCAAGCTATAGAAAATACTATTATTATTGTAATTTTTGTTATATTTTTAATGATGTAAATGTTTTTTTTCAGCAACTAGAAAATCATCTTCCGATGATAACTGAATAATATTGATTTAGTTCTCCCACAAAAGAAAAGGGAGTTTTTAAAGTAGCCAAAAAAGGCTGAAGGGACCCTAATCAATCGCATCCAGACGCCAAAAATTTTATGAGCTGGCATGCGACTGCTTAGTGGTCAGAAAAGTAGGTTGTGTTATTTCTCTTTTTTTAAAAAAACTGAAGAACAAAAATCTAACCACTTTGCTGATCTTCCACAGCCTCTATTAAATTTAAGCTTTCCAAAATTTAATATTTCGTATCATTATTCCTTATTAAAAACTCTTGGAAGTGTTTTTGTGAACAAGAACTTCTTTACCTATACGATTTGCTATAAATGTGCCGAGTGTGCTAAAAAAAATGTTGACAAAGTGTACTCGGAAATTTCATAATGTTAAAATTCAGTTCATTTAAATAATTAAGAATACCCATTTTGTTTCCTTCATGAAAATATTTCAAGTATTTAACTAAAATTTCCTCCTTTTATCATAACGTTATCAAATTTTTCTGCCGCTGATCGAACTACGAAAAACGCAGAAGATAGGTGGTGGCAAAAACAAAAGATAATGTATGTGTTTTGCTAATTTGCTTCGAAGCAGGGAAGGAGTTAGCAAATTTTGCTATTGTGTGCTTAAATTTTGAGTTAAACAGTTGCTTAGAAATGGTTAGTATCGGAGGGAAAATCACGATAATGGCAACTGCTGTAAATGTGTATTGAATAATAAGGTTGCTTTGGTAAATTGTTGGGTGAAGAAATTTAGCATAATTAATTCTACAGGAAAGACAATTAAAATATGTACGAATATAATATGACTCAACTTAGAGCTATATTTCGCTGAATATTCTGAGAATTAGGCTGCATTTATAATCAGTTTGTCGAATATGGTAAATGTAATTGCTGAGTTTTAATGAGCTTTGGTTGTATGTTTAGTATCGACTTTTGCTTTTAGAATTTGCAATGTGAATGGTTTCTGATTAAATTTTTGTAGATGTAAAGTGTAGTAAATCTATGTAGTGGATTTAAAGATGGGTTCAGGGCTTTTATTATTATTATTATTATTTATAATAATAATAATAAGTGCTCTCATTTTAGTTGCATCATATTGGAATATCTGTGAAACCATATCGTGATGTAGAATTGCTTAGCCGAGTATACATCAGATTAAGTTCTAGTTCATTAGTTTATAAAACATTGCGCTCTGCTCTGTCGCAACCGTTAAAATTACGCATCCTTGCTGTAGAATTGTGACATATAAATTTGTGTAGTAATGCTTTTATATTGAGGACATTAAGGATAGTTAAAATGGAAATTTTAAAGCAGGCCTTCTCTTAAGTAAGAGATCATTCGTGAAAAGTTAGCTTTTTGCTTAGTTTTTAAATGGATGTGATTGTTTGTTCGATTCTTATAAGGAGCATAATTTACGAAATCGGTTAATGAAAATTTCGTACTGTCAGCTGCATTTACCAATTACGCTTCTTTTTTTAATGCGAGAAATAATACCTCGATCATTTCCGCTTTTAGAGTAGAAGCACATTTGAATGGAATATTTTGTTGATGCATTGACTTACTTTCTCACTGTGAATTGCATTTCAAGGGAGGCAGGTTGGGTTATTGTATCGGGGAAATAAAAATCTGCCCTGATGATAATTTTGGCAAATTTGCTGCTTGAATTCCGATTGGGAAGGAACTCCATGTTCTCAATTTTCTTGGATGAGTATTATGATTAATCCGGTTTCATTCGCCTGTTGGCGGCGTATATTATTGAAGTATCTAAAAATCTCTCAATATGTGTATGGGTTTTATTAGTTGAAACTTATTTCTGGAATAGAACTGATTTATATTGAGCAACAAGTTTTGATATATTGTAATTCTGATTGGAAGAGTTTTGTTTCTTGTCTACTGCTGAGCGATAATGTTTCACAAGAACTGTAGCCCCTCCCTTAATCTAGATTAATTCCTATGTGGTATATAGTTTTTATAAAACCCCAAGTCTAAATTATTGTTAATATTGATCAAAAATTGTAGATTCGCACTTGAAATAAACGACTTAAAATGGATTCCTTATTAAATGTAAGTGGAATTATGCAAAAGACAAATTTGCGTAATACTTATTTTAAACATGATATATAACATGCTTATTTAAAATGCATTTATATGAGGTCCATCTGGCGCGAGTTTATATTGCATTTTGGAGAAAATGACTTGGTATGTCCTGTAATACTTTTAAGTGTGTCGGAAGTGGACTTTATAAAATCTAGTTGATTGTTTTATTGCTGTTATAAGTTTTACTCTGACTGAATTTGTCAAAAAAAAAATCTCTATTTTCTAGCGCAGATGTTCTATATTTTATTACACTAACTTGTAGCTTTTCGTAGTATTTGCGTTCCCTAGCACCTGAATTGATCAATAGTCAGTCGTAGACAAATCCAAAATTTTGTAGATTTTAAAGGTTTTTTTTCCTACAAATTTCCCTTCGATTTTTTTTCCATTGAATTTTTTAAGATAAGATAATTTAATTTAAAATATGGATTTAGAGGAATGGTGAAGGAAATGAATCTGTCAAAAATTCAGTGGTTTAATTTTTATAGTATTAAGTTAAAGCTTAATTTTAGTCTTAATGATTAAATATCTTTGTAATAAATGGGGGGAAAAAAGGTAGCGTTTGTTTTAAATTTAATAAATATATTCATAGTCGGGAAAAAATTAAATTGCAATTTGTACTCTATAGATTAATTATACTTCTTAAGAAGCGAATTCATTTTTAACAGATTTTTAAATTTGTACTCATTTCAAGGAATGCGATTCCCTCTAAGAATTTAATCCTCTTGTGAAAGATAATTAAATTGCCAAATTATTCGTCAGAATTCTACTCATCAATAGGATAATTACTTTTTTTTTTACTTTACTTTTTAAGAATCCTTACATTTTCAATTTCATTAATGTATGATATCAGTTCGAGAAATTGCTGGTAAAAGTCTAATATTTAAGAACAATCGCGGATATTGTTCCTATAAGATGATTTGCATGGAATTTTTGCAGAAGTTATCTGTAATAGATCTAAAGCTTCGTATTTTCTTTGTTTGCTAATGAAGTTTAGAAAAATGCAAGCTTGCGATCAGAAATGGAAACTTAAAAACCGTAAATTATTTTTGAATGGATTTTCGCGAAACACCGGATCATTAATTTGTTAGTTTTTGTCGCGAATTATAGCATGGGAGTAGTTGCAGCGCTAAGTAGATGGTTCTCGTCCCTGATTTTTTATTATGCCAATTAGTAAATATTCAAAAAAAAAAAAAAAAAACTCATGAAAGCTAAAAGTGTCCGATTTGCGGTTAAAAATATTCTGTTTGTTGGCTATTTTTCAATTCGGAAAAGGCTATTTTTATTTTGCAGCTTAAGGTGTACGTACACACTTGAAACTTCGAAAATCGTTCAAAATATCGAATATTTTTTATTGCTTCAAAATGTTCTCTGATTCTATAGCTTTCAAAGGATACCAAAATGTTGTCAATATTCGGAATATTTTGTCGAGTTCTAATTATTTTTTCTTGAGGTACTTTCACTAAAAACTCTAGTTTCGGTGTTTTTAAACTCATTTTTTGAAGAATGATATTTTTCCACTTGTTGCTTCATTCAAACAATTATAACTCAAGAAGAAATTAACCAAATACAATTATTTTTATATCAAAATAATCTGTAAAAAACAGTTGATGTTTTTTGCTTCAATCAAAGTTATATTTATAGAAACAAATTTTTAATAGCTATTTAAAAGTTAAAATGACAGAAAAAATCTCGTTTTTTCTATTCATGGTTGATGAAAAAATTGTTAAAAAAATATATATATTTTTATAACTTGATTCAGGCAGACAACATGAAGACTTATATTAGGCATAATTTCCAACTAGAAATGTGTGTCTGTACAAATTAGAATTTAAGGTATGTTTCAAAAAATATGCTAATTAGCTCATTAAATATTATTTAATTAATTAATAATTAGTGCAACATGGTTTTTTCATCACTGAAATCAGTTTAAACATATATTAATGACCTACTGTGAAAAAACTGGATTTTTAAAGTTAAAAAATAAATCTTCTAGTGTTTACGTGTAAATTAGGAGCAAGTTTTCAGAGGTTTACAAATGTGTGTTGGTTTTTGTTTATGACTAATATTGTCATAATTTCAGAATACATGTTAGTGATAGCTTGTCAGTTCAGAAACTAGCAGTACTGCAAAATATATTTATCAAAGTATTTGCATTAAAAAAAAAAAAAAAAGAACTGCTCTACCCATAAGTAGCCTAAAAACTTTAAATCCACAGATGAGATTTCTTGCATTTTAAACTTATTCAATGATCGGTATAAAAATTCTTTAAAATTTTTCGCAACAGAAAGTTGTGTAATAATTCAGCAGATAAAAGGATGGGTCTTCATTCCCACATAGTCCTTATTCTAATTAACCCGAGTGGTTCTGAAGGGTCTAAGATTTAATTACGACTGTCCAGTAAAATTTTAAATACGGTGTCAATCTCGTCTAAAAGAACAGCGCTAAGAGAACGATTGAATTCCACGCATGTGCGTGAACTTGACTCATAAAATTTCGAAATATTTTGATATTAAGTTCTATTTTTGACGTATATGATTTGGAATTATTCAATTTATCTCTAGGAATTGTGAAGAAATCTGGCTAAAATAAATTAAAAAAAAAAGAAAAATATATAAAAATATTTGTCGGCTTCGAGCCTTGAACTGAAGACCTGCAAAACTAGAAGCCACACTCTGCTGATCCAGCCACCAAGCCTCGTAACCCGAGTGGTTCTGAAGGGTCTAAGATTTAATTACGACTGTCCAGTAAAATTTTAAATACGGTGTCAATCTCGTCTAAAAGAACAGCGCTAAGAGAACGATTGAATTCCACGCATGTGCGTGAACTTGACTCGTAAAATTTCGAATAAATATAGAAATATTTTGAAATTAAATTCTATTTTTAATGTTCATGATTTGGAATAATTCATTTTAACCCTAGTAATGAAAGATAAACCGGACTAAAACAAATTTAAAAAAAAAAAGAAAAATATATAAAAACATTTGACAGCTCCGAGTCTCGAACTGAAGACATGCAAAACTAAGTTCCACACTCTGCCGATCCAGCCACCAAGGTTCGTAACCGAGAGCTTCTGAAGGGTCTAAGATTCTCATTACCACTGTCCAGTAAAATTTTAAATACGGTGTCAATCTGGTCTAAAAGCACAATGCTAAGAATACGAATGAATTCTGCGCATTTGCGTGAACTTGACACTAAAAATTTCGAATAAATATAAAAACATTCTGAAATTTAATTTTATTTCTGACGTATATGATTTGGTATAATTCTTTTTCACTCTAGGAATGACGGAGAAAACTGGCTAAAATAAATTTAAAAATAAAAATACATAAAAATATTTGTCGGCTTCGAGCCTCGAACTTAAGACCTGCAAAACTAAGAGCCGCACTCTACTGATCCAGCCACCAAACCTCGTAAACAGAGAACTTCTGAAGGGTCTAAGATTCTCATTACCGCTGTCCAGTAAAATTTTAAATACGGTGCCAATCTGGTCTAAAAGCACAATGCTAAGAATACGAATGAATTCTGCGCATGTGCGTGAACTTGACACTAAAAATTTCGAATAAATATAAAGACATTCTGAAATTTAATTTTATTTCTGACGTATTTGATTTGGTATAATTCATTTTCACTCTAGGAATGACGGAGAAAACTGGCTAAAATAAATTTAAAAATAAAAATACATAAAAATATTTGTCGGCTTCGAGCCTCGAACATAAGACCTGAAGTCTAAGAATACGAATGAATTCATCGCATGTGAGTGAACTTGACAATAAAACTTCGAATAAGTAAAGATATATTTTATTTTGAAATTAAATTCTATTTTTGACGTATATGATTTGGAATAATTAATTTTAACTCTAGGAATAATGGAGAAAACTGGCTAAAATAAATTAAAATATATATAAACATGTGTCGGCTTCAAGCCTCGAACTGAAGAACTGCAAAACCAAATGCCACTATCTGCCGATCCAGCCACCAAACCTCGGAAGCCGACAGCTTCTGAAGGGTCTTAGATTCTCATTACGGCTGTCCAGTAATATTTTATATGCGGTGTCAATCTGGTCTAAAAGCACAATGCTAGGAATACGAATGAATTCTGCGCATGTGCGTGAACTTGACACTTAAAATTTCGAATAAATATAAAAAATTTCTAAAATTTAATTTTATTTCTGAAGTATATGATTTGGTATAATTCATTTTAACTCTAGGAATGACGGAGAAAACTGGATAAAATAAATTCAAAAAAATAAGAAAAATACATTAAAACATATATCGGCTTCGAACTGAAGACCTGCAAAACTAATCTCCGCACTCTGCCGATCCAGCCACCAAGTCTCGTAAGCCAAGAGCTTCTGAAGGGTCTAAGATTCTCATTACGGCTGTCCATTAATATTTTAAATGCGGTTTCAATCTGGTCTAAAAGCACAATGCTAGGAATACGAATGAATTCTGCGCATGTGCGTGAACTTGACACTTAAAATTTCGAAAAAATATAAAAAATTTCTAAAATTTAATTTTATTTCTGAAGTATATGATTTGGTATAATTCATTTTCACTCTAGGAATGACGGAGAAAACTGGCTAAAATAAATTTAAAAATAAAAATACATAAAAATATTTGTCGGCTTCCAGCCTCGAACTGAAGACCTGCAAAACCAAATGACACAGTCTGCCGATCCAGCCACCAAACCTCTTAACCAGAGAGCTTCTGAAGGGTCTAAGATTCTCATTACCGCTGTCCAGTAAAATTTTAAATACGGTGCCAATCTGGTCTAAAAGCACAATGCTAAGAATACGAATGAATTCTGCGCATGTGCGTGAAATCTACACTTAAAATTTCGAATAAATATAAAAAAAAATTCTAAAATTTAATTTTATTTCTGACGTATATGATTTGGTATAATTCATTTTAACTCTAGGAATGACGGAGAAAACTGGCTAAAATAAATTAAAAAAAAAAAATACATAAAAATATTTGTCGGCTTCGAGCCTCGAACTTAAGATCTGCAAAACTAAGTGCCGCACTCTGCCGATCCAGCCACCAAATCTCGTAACAAGGGAGCTTCTGAAGGGTCTAAGATTCTCATTACTGCTGTCCAGTAAAATTTTAAATACGGTGTCAATCTGGTCTAAAAGTACAATGCTAAGAATACGAATGAATTCTGCGCATGTGCGTGAACTTGACACTTAAAATTTGGAATAAATATTAAAAAAAAACATTCTAAAATTTAATTCTATTTCTGACGTATATGATTTGGAATAATGGAGAAAACTGGCTAAAATAAATTAATATATATATAAACATTTGTCGGTTTCGAGCCTCGAACTGAAGACCAGCAAAACTAAGTGCCCCACTCTCCCGATCCTGTCATCAAGTTTCGTAACGCGAACGCTTGTAAAGGGTCTAAGATTCTCATTACGACTGTCCAGTAAAATTTTAAATCCAGTAAAAAAAAAAAAAAAAAATATAACTCTTTTGTCGGTTACGAGTCTCGAAATGAATAGATTCTCAGTGACACACCCTGTCAATCTAACCACCAAGCCTTGTAGCCCGAGAGCTTCTGAAGGGTCTAAAATTCTCATTACGACTCTTTAATTCAAGTTTTAAATACGGAGTCAATCTTGTCTAAATGCAAAAACTCTTGTGCACGGCAGATTGATCAGTTTATTTCTATGGACTGTCACTGTCTGCTGAACAGTGATGAGAATACATACTTCTATTGACCCAAACGTAGCTTCCACAGTCTTGACCTAGCCATATGCTCTCCTAATATGCTACTATTTCTGAATTTCACAGTTGCAGGGGATCTTTATAATAATGATCTCTTTTCATTCATTGTTTCCCATGTTGATAGAGGCGGTGCGTGTCTATTTCCTCCGCGTTTTCTATTCCAGCGGGCAAATTGGACTGCTTTTACGCAACTTTCAGAGATAATCGAGACAATGGTTAAAGTATTATTGCATTATTTATTCCGCTAATAGCACCATTCCCCAAGCCTGCGTAAATTTCGAAGACCATGATGGAATGCCGCTTACCGCGATAGTTACAAAGAACTAAAGAAAAATTGGAATATTTTTCATAGGTATCCTTCAACCGAAAACTTTATTGCTTTTAAACTTGCCAGAGCTAATGTATGGCGAATTCGTCATTTTAGTCAGAGGAAATCTTGTATTCGCTTCATATCAACAATTACATCCTCATCTTCGAGCAAATTGCTTTGGAAGAATGTTAAAGCCACAAACGTAATTTATAAAGATTTTTTCTTTCCAATACTGAAAACAGGAAGTGGGACAGTTTCATCTCCCGCAGACGTTGCAAATACTCTCGGGAAGGCATTCGCACAGGTTTCCGCTGCTGAGTCATACTAGCCTACTTTCGTGGCTATGAAAAATCACGGGGAACGAAAGGTTTTGCGGTTTTCTACCCTAAGATCCCTACCATTCAATTCTGAATTTAAAACACCATGAATTGATTTGAGCCTTGTCTAAAGCACACGATGCCAGTCCTGTCCCGGATGGAATCACATATAATGCGCTTCTCCATTTGTCTAACACTGTTATTTTTATTTAATCATATATGGGTTGCAGAAGTTCCCTTCGCAATGGCATGAAGCCACTGTGGTTCCCATCCTTAAATACGGTAAGGACTCTTCTAACCCTCTGCAGAACAGGCCTATAGCGCTCACAAGTTGTTTGTGCAAAACACTGGAACGTATGGTCAATTCCAGGTTAATTTTCGAATTGGAGAAGAGGGTATGTATTCCGAAAATGCAGAGTGGTTTTCGCAGAGGACGTTCAACATCTGATAATATCGTCTTTCTCGAAACTCAAGTTTTTTTTTATCTTTAAGATCATTTCGTGTTCGAATTGGCAGTTTTTATTCAGACCTTTTTATTCAAGCTGAGGGAGTTCCCCAGGGAAGCATCCTTAGTGTAACACTTTTTATTCTTCATTTTAGTCAAATTCTCAATGTTTTACCTTCCTCTGCTCAAATCTGCTTATATGTGGATGATCTCCAAATTTCCTGCCAAGGCAACAATAAGCCAACTGCAATATGCAACAGCAAATTGCAATTAATAAACTTATTGCCTGGTGTGGTGATAACATGATTTCTACGGAAAAAAGTTGTTGCATTCACTTTTGCAGGAAACGGGGCCTTCCTTTGGATCCTGAAATTTATATTGGGAATGTCAAAATTCCTGTAGTGGATGAATTTAAATTTTTAATAATAATATTTGACCGTAAGCTCACTTTCCTTCCGCATGTCTTACATCTGCGGAAGAAGTGTAACAGTTCGTTGAATATTCTCAAGGTATTATCAAGAACCTCATGGGAAGCAGATCGTCCATTGTTGCTTCGAATTTACGAAGCAATTATTCTTTCACGCATTGATTATGGATGTATGGTGTATGGGTCTGCAAGGTATTCCGTTTTACGCAGACTGGGTACCATACACCACTCTGCCTTGACATCTGCGGCGCCAAGAAATGTCTGTACTGTATTACCTTCGAGCTTTGTCAATCCCAAAACATGCTCTGCACTCTTTGATGCTTCCTGTTCGCCTTCAGAGATTATGCACGGCTCGACCTTCTCACATTCTTCCATTCTATGAGGGAATTAAATTCGGAACTACGTGATGTGAGTATTCACACACTTGATTTATTCTTCTTTCCTCCATGGGATATTCCTCAATGTTCTTTTTAAAATCCATTTCATGGCTTTGAGAAACCAACAACGTCCCTTGTGATTTTACAAAATCTTTTTAGTTCTCATCGATGTCAGTATTCGACCCATATGCCAATTTTCACAGATGGTTTCAAATCAAACGGTCATGTTGAATGTGGTATAATTTTAAATACTCAAACAATCGGTTATCGCTTGCATACTTCTTTTTCAGTCTTTTCTGCTGAATTAATGGTTATTCTCTATGCACTACAGATAACTGCTCTCTTTATTGAGCGTTAATTTTGTATTTCTACCAACAGCATGAGTTCTTTGAAAACACTCTTATCATTTTCATGATCAAATTCATCCCAACGCCCTGGAAATTCTGGGTCTCTTAAGAACTCTGAAAAACAGGGACTACGAAATTTTATTCTAGCTCCTTTTTGCTCTAGATACCAAGAAATTTTAACAGTTTTTCATATTTTAATAGATTGTTCTGATTTTAATCCTCACCGTTTACATTTTTAACTGCTCATTACTGGATTGCGAACGTTGTTGGGGGAAAATCCTCACAAAAACATTTTTAAGTTTTTAAAAGCAACTGGCTTTTACCACTTCATATAAACCTATATTAATTATTGCCAAAAGCATCACAGCATTCTTATGCAATTTTATCATTGCACTTTATGCACCTTTAGTTTTATTGCATTCTGTTTGAATTTTTTACAGAATTTTAGCTTTCTAGTTTGACTATATGTATGGCGAAGTATAGCATTTCTGGTTCTTGTGTCATTACAATTAACAATTCCAATCCAATCAGACCTCTCGGAAGCAGTGCAACGTGTCCTTGAAACCATTATAAACGCCGCTAACAACACCATACCAAAATCCTCCCCACGTCTAAATAAATTTCGTAGACCATGGTGGAATGACGCCTGCGGCAACAATCATAAGAATCAAAAGAAAATGTAGAATATTTTTAGAAGGCTCCGGACAACAGAGGACTTGGTCGCTTTTAAAAGAGCCAAAGCGCTTGCTCGTCGCATTCGCCGCCGCAGCCAGAGAGAATCATGGATATCATTTGTTTCCTCTATAGCATCCCATACTTCCAGTAAAATCTGTGGAGAATGGTAAAGGCTGCTAATGGGATTTATAGTGAATCTTCCATTCCTGTTTTAAAAACAGGTAATAATACATTCGAGCCCCTTAAATGTTGCCAACATTATCGGCCAAGCCTTTGCACAAGTTTCTGCTACGGATTCTAACAGCACTGATTTTCTGGCACTTAAGAATCGCGCGGAACGGTTGCCGTTGCGCTTCAATACCCGAAGTACCATTCCATATAACTGTGAATTCAGGATGTATGAACTAAACATGGCTTTGTCTCAGGTCCATGATACCAGCCTTGTGCCTGATGGAATCCCATATAATATGCTTCGCCATTTCAACAAACATTCTCTTTCCAATCTGTTACTGTTATTCAACAGAATCTGGACTGCCCAGAAATACCTTCACAATGGCGAGAAGCTATTGTGATTCCTATATTAAGACCTGGAAAAGAATCATCTGTCCCTTTGAACTACAGCCCAATTGCTCTTACAAACTGCCTTTGTAAAACCTTCGAGCACATGGTTGATGCTCGTTTGATATACGAATTGGAGAAACAAGGATGCATATCCCCATTGCAGACTGGTTTCCGTAGGGATTGATCTACCTTCGATAACCTTATATTATTGGAAACCCAAATACGCAATGCATTTGTTAGGATAAACCACCTTTTCTCCATGTTCTAGAATGACATAGAAAAAGTATATGAACGTGCTTGGAGCGTCGGCATACTTTCAACACTTTTTAACATTGGTTTTAGAGGAAACTTGCCCATCTTTTTACAGTTTTTTTTTATCTCATAGGACATTCCGTGTTCGTGTAGGTCTTTTATTCAAATTATTTTATTCAAACTGAGGGAGTTGCCCAGTGAAATGTCCTCAGTGTCACACGTTTTATTGTTCATCACAGACAAATTTTGAATCAATTGCCTTCATCTGTAAATAGAACACTTTATGTTGATCTGCAGATCTCTTGCCAGGGTAGTGATATGAATCTAATAGAGAGACAATTGCAAAATGCTATTATTAAAGTGATAGCTTGGTGCGATAACAATGGACACAATATCTTGTCGGATAAGATCCGTTGTGTGCATTTATACCGAAGAAGAAACATTCACCAGGATCCTAACATTCAAATACGAAATGTATCATTCCTGTTGTGAATGATAAACGTTTTCAGGGAGTGAATTTTGATCGGAAACTCACTTTCCTTCTACGCATCTTCCACCTGCGTAAGAAGTGTGAGAAATCATTGAATATTTTAAAAGTGTTCTCCAGAACATCTTGGAGTGCTGATCGAATCTTTTACCAGGCAATAATTCTTTCTGGGATCGATTATAGATGTATGGTATACGGCTCCCCTCGCTCATCTGTTTTGCGGCGACTGGATACCATACATCACTCCGCTTTGCGCATTTGCTCTGGTGCGTTCCGTATTTCTCCAGTAGAAAACCTCCACGTTATTTGCCAACAGCTACCCCTTTGTTTAAGACGTAAGAAATTGTCTGCTCACTTTTATTTCAAAACACAATCTGTTCAGAAGCACCCATTAAGAGAAATAACACTACCAGTTGGCCTTCGTCGCCTTTATAATGCCCGTCCTTTTCATTTTATATCATTTTGTGAGAGAGCCAAAATGATCCTGCATGACTAGGATCTTAACACAGTTCATGGTAAAACAATTGACTCCTTTAGTTTCCCACCATGGGATATTCTTCAATTTACCTGTTTGAATCCTTTCGGTGAATTTGATAAATCTTCAACTTCTAATATTGATTTCCAACAGCTTTTTCTTCTACATCGCTATAGGTATTCATCTTTTTTACCAATTTTTACCGGATGATTCAAAATCAGAAAGTTATGTTGGTTGTGGCATAATTCTTCCTTCTGATACTCTGATCCACCTTCTTTACAATTGTTATTCTGTTTTTACTGCTGAGTTGGTGGCTATTTTTTTTTTTGCCCTCCAGAAGATTTTAGCTTCCACTCAGCATAAGTTTGTTATCTATACCAATAGCATGAGTGCTTTAGAGACCCTTTCGCACTACCACAATCGGATGCATCCGATTGCTATTAGAATTTTATTGACTTTACGGCTTTTACAAAATGATGGCTTTAAATTTATTTTCTGTTGAGCTCCGAGTCACGTAGGCATTCATGGAAATGAAAACGCGATTTCAGCTGCAAAATATGCACCGAAATTTTTGAGTATAGGACTTCCCTATCATGACATTAAAAAGTCAATCATTGGTGACATTTTTTCAAACTGGCAAAAGTTTATGGGATCTGCAGATCCAAAATGAGCTACATTCTGTAAAAACTGACATTGTTTTGTGGTCTGCTCATCCTATACGTGAAATGGGTGTTGAATTGACTCGTTTACGTGTAGGACATACACGTTTTACCCACAAGCATCTGATATCTGGCGAAAATGTACCTACATGAAACAGATGTCGAGTTCACTTTACTATTCACCACATTTTAATTGATTGTCCGGTTTTCAATTCTTATCGTGTCAGTTCTGTTTACCACGTCTTCCTTAACGTTACAAGACTTGGTGAGTGAAACATACCACCCAAATATTTTTAAGTTCTTAAAAGCGATCAGTTTTTTTACTGGTATCCAGCATTTTTTAAATTTTAGTTTTAACGATTTTCTTTCAGTTTCTACATTAGATTAGATTTTCAAATTTGCTTAAAACATAAATCTTGTATGTTTGAATTTAAAATGCTAAAGCCACCTTTTTTTTCATTGTCATATTTTAAAATATTTTATCTAGACCCCTTTACTCCAAAATTTAATAAGTTGCTTGGCGCAGCTTAGCCATATGTGGCTCTTGCGCCAAAAGAATCCCCAACCAAACGAAACCTAAAAGCTCCAATACTTTTAAATGATAGGAAGGTATGGTGGAATGAAAATTGTCGCGAGGCGTACAAGAGGCAAAGGAAAGCCTGGAGTCGATTCCGATGAAACCCAACAACTGCGAACTTAATTAGTTACAAGCAAGGAGAAGGCCAGTTCGAGAAAAATACAACGACGAAGTAAACGGGGGTCATGGGAAAGATACATCAGCAGTATTAATTCCAGCATATCTAGCGCTGAACTGATTGCAATAGCTTGCGCTCTTCAACTGATTTCGACTTCTTCTAACCAGACATTCTGCATTTATACTGACAGCATGAGTGCTTTGAGGTCCTCTTCCAATTTCAACAACCGGATGCATCCTGTTGCTATGGAAATCCTTGTATTTCTTCGCGATCTTGAAAAAGATGCGCCAAAATTTTATTTTGATGGGTTCCGAGTCATGTCGGAATTCCCGGAAGCTAAATGGTGGATATCGAGGCAAAAAACGGCAAGTTCTTTCTTACAACGTGAACATCCATATGATGATGCAAAAAAATATTTTGCTCATCATGTTCGCGCACTGTGACAACAATCCTGGGAACAGCAGACTTCGAATAAGCTACATTCAGTTGATCCAATGACAAGTTTATGACCTGTTATCCCGGTGCGTGCGTTAGATGTTAAATCAACTCGACTGCGCATTGGCCATGCCCACTTTAGCCACAAGCATCTTTTATTTGGAGAGCAAGGCCCTTCATGTCCAAAATGCCACGTAACTTTAACAGTCCGACATGTCTTAATAGAGTGCCCTAATTTTAATCATCATCGCTTAAAGTTTTTTAATTCATTATTCATCGAGTTGCGGGAGCTTGTGGAGGAAAATCATCACCCTAACATTTTAAAATTTTTACATAACATTGGTTTTTTACATTTTATTTAGTTTTGCTTTCTCAATTTTTCTCAATTTTGTTTTTAAATTTGTTTGACGCTTATTTTAGAAAATATGAAAAGTGTATTATTTTTAAGATATCAATTTTAATCCATACCTTTCGAAATTTGATTTTTTATATATAAATTTGTTATTATTACTTTTTTATATGAATTTGATATGTCTCACCATTCGAGTGGCGCAGCATAACCAGATTTGGCTTTTGTGCCAAAAAACCTAAATAAACTAACCTAACCAACACATTTAGCAAAACATTATGAGACAGAGTGAAAAAAAACCTGTGGCATATGCAGATCTAACAAGATGAGAATTCTATATAATAATGTTATCTCTGTTACATCTCTAAAAGACATTGCTAATTGCATTGCTTCAGAATTAACTCAAACAACAAATAATAATCATTCGACTCCATTTTCTCACCAACAATCTCAAAGGCTCACCAACTATAGGTGAGTATAGGTTCCCCAATCCCAAGGTTCTCAGGGATCTTTACTCCCTTTATGTTTACTCTCCCCTACGCCTTTTTGCTGTCTGATTGATTCTTCCATCCCTGCACGGCAAGCGAGGGAGCTCGCCATGAGAATCTGTCGCCACTCTGTTTGCTTCAGACCTCAGATTCATTTCCTTCCTCTCCGTTTATGTTAATATCCTTTGTAAGCAATAGCTGTTCAAATTGAAGCACTCATTATTTGCAGTTTGGAGCCTATATTCCCCTGAGCACACCTATCTATCAGACTAGCCTTAATAACCTCATATCTCAACTTTCCGAACCTTTCATCGTCGTAGGTGACATGAATGGTCACAGTCCACTCTGGGGTAGTAATGACATTAATGCTTGAGGTTTGCAGATTGAAATGATTTCAATCTCTGTAAATTAAAAAATAATGAATGCACTTACTTTCATGAACTGACCAGAACATTTCACTCTGTTGATCTTGCGATATGCTGTTCACACCTCATGCCTTATTTTTCTTTGCAAGTTGACAAGGGATCATTTTCGTTTGGTTGTATCTGATAGCAGGCGACAAAACTCGTCTGTCCATCGCACTTTAAAATATAATTTTAAAGCAGCAAATTGGTTTAAATCTCAATCTATGGCAAACATAAAGAAAGAAAGGGTAATTAACAATAGAATAGATATTGCAATTAAAAATGTAACCGATATTTTAATTGCAGCAGCCGATTATTCAATACCTAAATTCTCAAATAATTTCAAAAAACAGAGGAAAGTTTGGTGAAATGATGATTGCCGGAAAGCATACAACAGACAGCTGAAAGCGTGGGATCGATTTCATCGCAGCTCTACTACTTCAAATCTGATCAGCTATAAGCAAGCTAAAGGTAATTCGAGAAGGACACAACTGCGCAATAAACGAGAATCATGGGAATAATATATTAGCAGTATAAAATCCTCTATATCCAGTAAAATATATAATGGGAAAGAGTGAAAAAAACTTGTGGCATATTTAAATCATCAAATATAAGAATACTGTACAATAATGGTCTATTAGATATATCTCTACAAGATATCGCTAACTGTATTGCATCTGAATTAGTGCATGCTTAAAGCTGCAGTAATTATACTATTCCTTTTTCTACATCAGAAAAAAAAACAGCAGAAAAATAAAAATTTTATTTTAATGTTTCCATATGCCCCGTATAACACAGACTTCACTTTATTTGAACTAAATCATTGTCTTTCCCAAATGAATGAAACATCTCCAGGTTCTGACAACATCAGTTACTTATTGATACAACATCTGTCTAGTACATCCTTGCACAATTTATTATTACTTTATAATAGAATTTGGAATGAACACTCTTTCCCATCCTCATGGCAATATGCTATCATTGCACCGATTCTCAAACCAAGAAAAGAACTATCAACTCTTGTAACTACCGGCCCATTGCTCTCATTAGCTGTTTTTGTAAACTCCTTTAAAAAATGGTTAATAAGCGACTAATTTATTATTTGGAAATCAATAAAATTTTTAGTCCCTTTCAAAGTGGGTTTAGGCGGGGCGACCTACAACTGATAACTTGCTTGCTTTGGAGACTGAAATACGTAACTCCTTCATTCGTAGACAACACATAGTATGTATTTTTTTTATATCAAAAAAGCCTATGATCACGTTTGGCGATTTGGCATTCTTCGTGATCTGTATAATTGTAATCTACGAGATAATCTGCCCCTTTTCATTAAAAAATTTTTGGAACTTGGAAAATTTAGAGTTGGAGATCAGTTATCTGATTATTTTATTCAAGAAGAAGGCGTACCTCAAGGCAGTGTTCTCAGCGTAACACTCTTTGTCTTAAGAATAAATGATATTTTAAACCACCTTCCACTTTCCTTTTTTTCTTTATGTTGACGACCTGTACATTTCTTGTACAGGGGATATTATCAGTTTTATAGAAAGACAACTTCAGCTAGCAATAAATAAGATATAAAAAGGGTCTAATTTTAATAGATTCACTTTTTCTACAGCTAAAACAACATGTGTGCATTTTTCTCGCAAACGACGACTTCATCCAGAACCTGAGATTAAACTTGATGGTCAACTCATCAGTGTTGTAAAGAAAGTTAAATTCCTAGGACTAATCTTTGATCAAAAACTTACTTTCCGCCCTTATATTTTACATTTACGTAAGAAAGTTGAAAGAGCTTTGAGCATCTTGAAGGTAATTTCAAATATGTCTTGGGGTTCTTCCAAAATATCATTACTTCGAGTTTACGGAGCGGCCATACTTTCCAAAAATGATTACAGGAGTGTTGTGTATGGTTCCGCGAGACAAAGTGTGCTAAAAAGATTGGATCCCGTTCCTCATTCTGCTCTAAGATTTTGCAGAGGTGCATTTCGCACCTCTCCAGTCGAAAGCTTGTATGTTGAATGCTTTGAACCTTCTCTGGACCACAGAAGGAAAATGTTGATCCTTCATTATTATTTTAAAATTTTATCTCTTCCATCTCATCCATTTTTAATTACAAACCTTGTCAATTCATACTTCGCTTGCAAAATGCCAGGCCATCAATCATTCCTTTATTTTTCTCAAGAGCTATAAACATTCTAAATGGCTTAAGCACAACCAATATTCATGTTATGCCGATTTTAAAATATGTTATCCCATGGAAATGCATTGGTATAACGAATCTAAATCCCTTCAAAACTTTTGACAAACGCCCTCTTACAGCAACTTATTGCGCATCATAGAGAGGCATGTGATGATTTCATTCCTATTTTTACAAATGGTTCAAAATGTTCTCTTAATTATTTGCATGTGTTTTTATCAATTCGATTCTCTCATGCCAACTTCACCCTTCACGTTGTTTTTACTGCCGAAGCCACTGTTGTTCTTCATGCTTTATAACGAATTTCTAATGGTCCTTCTGAGAATTATATATTCAGATTCATTAAGTGTCCTTGAGTCTCTTCATCGTTGAAGCCACCCGTTGGCTTTTAAGATTCCCGAATTGCATGATCGTCTCACATATCAAGAATCTCTATTCTCCTTTGCTGGGTTCCATCTCACATTGGGATAGCTGGCAATGAATTGGTTAACAGTTTGGTAAAATCTGCCACTACTATTTTAAACTCTTTCGTCCCTGTCAATGATATAAAAAAATACGTTAAAAACTGCACTCAAACTGGCAAAGTGAATGGGATCTCAAGAATACAAATAAGCTTCATTCAATTAAAAACATTATTGGCAGTTTGCCGAGCCTATTTAATAGAAAGCAGATACAACTCTTACTCGATTAAGAATAGATCACACTCGACTCACGCACAGGCATTTGTTGCTGGGAGAACACGCCCCTCAGTGTACAGAATGCCAATGCCAATTGTCAGTTCAACACGTTCTAATGGATTGACCGCCATTCATTTCGCAACGCATCCGTTGCTTTCAGTCTTCCTCTATCATTTTAAAAGACATTCTTCACAAAATGAATCATCCACATCTTTCCCCTTTCTTAAAAAAGATCGATTTTTACCATTAGATCTAATTAGAAAAGATTCCATTTTAAAGTCTTCTTACTGTTTTTTACCGTATACCATAAACATTAACAAGTTATGAAAAATGATAAGATCTTATAATGAGTTATGCTTATATTATAAAACAAGGTTTTCATTCATACCATACCTTAGGCGCAGCATCATCAGGAGTTTGTTTTTGTGCCATGAAACTCCACTCAATCAAATCAAACACAATGTGTTTTCGGTGCAACTGCACTATGTACTTTTTGAATGCCCACATTTTTATACACAACGTTTACATTTTTTTTAAATCTAATAATATTGTTTTATCCACTTTACTTGGGAAAACTCCACATGATAGCTTCTTACCCTTTTTAAAATCAATTGTGTTTTATTCATATATTTAGTCTATTGTCCTTTCTTTTTTGAAGGTTATCTACTATTCACTTTTATTCCAGACGTTTCCTATATAAAGGAATTTCGAAATTTGTACTTGAAAGAATTTTGCCTAGTCTGGCTCAGCATGGCCCAATTGTTGGACCTTGTACCAAAAAACCAAACCAAATCTTTTGAATTACCGCGTTTATATATATGCTAAAAAACAGACCGAAAGACAGTCCACATTTTAATAGATTTAGTTCCAAATGTGATACTTATCTACGCTTCAGATTTTAAATATGTGTAGCAAATTTTAACCATCTAGCTCTCTTTGTTTTTTAGTTATCGTATTCACTTTTATTTGGACATCTGGAAAAATAGTTTTCAGCTAAAGGGATATCGTTCAAAGATTAGATAAAAGTCTATAAATGCGGTGAAAAGATAATAAGCAAAATTTCATCCATCTGATTCAAAGAGTTTTTTCAGCCGACTTGTTCTCAAACGGATGAACGTACACAATTCAAAAAATTGTTGTTCAAACTCAGGGCCAGAAATGTGCGGGTGCGTCCATTTCTCGAGTTCGAACTTTTTTTAACGAGATACGATTTACAATATGAGAAAGCAAAAATAAGAGCAACACATTTCTTTCATTCATTCAAAATGACGTTTTACAGTTTTTGAAATGAGCTGGCATTTTAAGCGTAAGTAAATCAAGAAATAACTTTTTTTCCTATGTTTTTGTTTAAAAAATATTTATGTTTTTTTTTTCAATAAATAAGCATAATTAAAAAATGAAAAAAAGTAATGAAAAGAAATGTTAACCGTTGATATTTAAAAATAAATGACTGGTTGAGATGAAACAAAAAAGAATGAATATATTTTTTCTTATGGGAACATGTTATAATATTTGTTTTTGATTTTAGTGGTTGAAGTCATTTCTGAATGTTATTCCAAATAACTTAATCAAAAGGGGATATAACAAATGCAGTTTTGTTACTCTGATTGAATGAAAAGTGTAGGGAGAAAAGGCTACAATTGGAAATGCAATGAATAAAAACATGCGAATAGTGTTCCACTTTCACTCGTTTCATTAGTTTTTTCCACAGTTATGATTGCCTTTACGTGCTCCATAAAAATATTAAATTGTAATACTTATCCTGGATTGTATGGTTACTTATGACCAGGTAATTATTATTACCTTATAATAATTACCAGGCATGGTATGGCGAATATTTGAAAACATAAAAAAGCATTCATCGGATAATTCTGTCAGGCTGTGTGTGGAAGTTGACTTCCTTTGCGCATGCGCAGCGGATGTCCAAATAAATAGAAGAGATTCGCTGATTTGCCTCTCCAGCAGAAGAAAGGATCCTGGAAATTTTCGGGCCTTCCATCTCCAGGTAAGAAAGCTGCAAATGGCATGACTTCACGAAATGAAAGATGTCGAGAAATGCATATTTTCGTTGCTAATAACCAAATATTTAGCACACACATTGCATTGTTTTAAGTTGAAGGGGATATAATCTAAATCTTCTTGATTTTATATTTCCATTTTTGCAGTTACTTAAAAATTCTGGAAATTTTGCACGTAAATAGAGTGGAATTTGTTGCAAAAGAGATTTTTATCCTTTGGCCGGATGTTTTCAGTTAAAATATATTAAAGTAGAAATAAACGGGGCTAATTGTAACACATTTTTAAAAAGTGCTTATATTTTTTCATATATTTGCAATTCTTTGATTATAACTACTTTTTTAACAGCTGAATCTTTCATTCATAACATACATCGAAAAAAAAACATTCAGAAGTTTTGTTGATTTTAGAGTTAGAAATTATTTTTCAAAGTTTGTTCCGAATGTGGAGTATGTTCTAATAAAATTTTTCCCCCTTACCATTACTTTATCAATTAAAATGGACAGTACATTTGTTAATTATTATAAACTATAATAACGACAATAAAGGTTATCTAGTGATTTATAATAAAATAAATGAAAAGTTATTTAACCAAACATCTTAAAGATTTGTATCAGAATTCCAATTATTCCAGGAGAATGCTAGATTACTTGCTATTACATATTTGTGTTTCAGGTGCAGCATTAGTGCACGTTAAATGCAAGGATTTTCTTCAGAAATTATTTTTTAATAGTTTAGTTTTATACGTTTTACTCTTAGCTTTATTCGTATATTCGTATCTCCACAATATTATTTAATATTCTGAGTAACATACAATATCGTGAGAAAGTTGAAGTAATATCATGGAGCTTCTTATACTATTAAGAGATACTATTATCGTCAAATATGTTTGTTCTGGGAGGGATCATTTCATTTTTAATTTAAATTTTACATTCTATTAATTCTTTAATTTTCTCAAGTCTTAAATTCTTGAATTAATTCGTTTTTATTAATTTTTTTTTTCAAATTGAATCCCAAGGTATTTGATCGATTCACGCCATAAGAATAAGTTCTTGCATAAATTATATGTGGTGGTAATGTTAATCTTTTTTTTCGGGAGATCTATTATGAAAGGTACTGTTATTTAGTACTGAAGTAACATAACGTTAGCAGTGAAGAAAAATATCATCAGCAGAAAAAAAGAATATTCTACTGAAGGCTCAAAAAAATCATTCATGAAGTAATCATTCTGGAAGGGAATTTTATTTAGATTGTTTTCATAGGAGGTGGTATTTCCTCATGCAATCTCTGGCACTCTTTTCTGAAGTGTTGTACAGTCATTTAGCGATATTGCATGTAATTTCAAGTTTGAGGCCTTTTGTTACCTTTCAAGCGACATCACCACCCACATTTTTCCAAGTACAGGGAGGAAAAAACATTAAATTCTTTCTAGCCAATAAAGAATATTTTTTCATGGGAAGATACAAGCTGAGAAGAAAATGCAAAATGTTGTTCATTCCAAATAATTTAAGATACAAACCCCGTCCAAGCCGAAGTCAAACTCATAAACTGCTTTGAAGCGACTCATCTAGTAAATATTGAAGAAAATCGTAAGCTACCAACGGGTACAACTAATGTCCGAGAGTTGGCTCATTTACATTATAGGTCCTACGGATTGCTGAACAATAGATTCAAATAATAGTAAGATAAAGTAAAAATAGAAAATAAAAAAAGGGAAATTAGTAAAAATATAAATATTAAATAGTATAATACGTGAGAAAGACAGACTCATATCCATAGTTATCGATGATTAATCCTCTTCCATTTCTCAAAAATCAGGATGACAAAATTCCTGACTGATAGCTTGGAATTTCAATAAAAATTTCTCCTCCTTTTCCATCCGGTTGAAATTCCATCCATCACACTGATTATTCCGAAGTTCGTATCCTTTAAGAATGTGTGGAATCGTTCTCACTGCCTCCCCACAGGTGCGTTTAGATAAAATTCTGCTTTTAAAGCGCCAGTCAATAAGATAAAAGTAAAAATTTTCTTCGATCCTTTTAGAATTGACATTACAAAAAATTTTTTCGTTCATCTGACTTTTATGGATTTCCATCAAATATTTTGCTGCAATTTCATCATTTTCATCGTGCCTTCAATTTCAGTTTGAATACAAAATTTATTAAAATTACTGTTAATTAAATCCCTTTTTTTTTAAATTAGACTACCTGCCCTTTCACTTTGAGTAAGCCCATATGCGCTTTTATCTAGAAGAGCTCTCTATATTGATACCTTTCAATTGTAATTTTGATATCATAAATAAAAATCCTTCATTTTATTAGAGAGGTGATTGAAAGACATAAAAATTGATAAAAATGTGCCGTCTTTTTTCTTATTATAGACTAACCGCCTTTGGCGACCAGCCGGTTATTGCTCTTCAAAATTTTCGATTAAATATTTTATGCAATTTCTCTTTTAATAGCTTCTTCAGCAAAATATTTTTAAGCTTCAAATTTCGATAGGTATATTATTCAGTCATACTATTATAAATCATACTTTTATTTACGTTCTTGAGTAATCCTTTTCACACATAAAAAAGCCGAAAGACGGATTTCCTGTAAAGACATTTCACCCGAATCTCATAGAAATTTGAAAAATAATTGCCTGAATGCTTCATAATGACTCTGACTATGCAGGATCGCGTTCTGCTCTTGAAGCTTTTTTGTAAGAACGATGCCTGCAGCTTTCAGGAAGTTTCGGACATTAAAGTGGGACGTATAATCGAGTTCAATAACCACAAATGGTCTGCGAAAAATGATTGCTAAATTCGAAGAGACCGGTTCATTTGACGTGAAACGGGATAGAGGTTTTCAATCAGCAAATGTTTCGGCTGCTGCAATGGAAGATGTGGCTACAGCATTGCAAGAACAGACTAACAGTGATGCTGGAATCTGCAGTGCACGGGGAGTTGGCTGAATGTTGGATATGACGATCAGCGCTGTGCGTAAAGTCCTACGGAGCATCTTTATCCGTAGGAGATAATTCATGTGCAGCAGTTGCTACTTGCTGACCCAAAAGCACGTGAATCTTTTGCACTACGATTTCTTGCCCGGATGGAA
The DNA here is from genome assembly GCF_947563725.1 of Argiope bruennichi. Classification (NCBI taxonomy): domain Eukaryota; kingdom Metazoa; phylum Arthropoda; class Arachnida; order Araneae; family Araneidae; genus Argiope; species Argiope bruennichi. The sequence goes on along the minus strand of NC_079153.1, from coordinate 141,455,104 downwards.
GGGGACAACGGATGGCCATGGAACATTTTGCTGTCTGAAGAAGCCCACTTCCATTTGCACGGTTCTTTAAATACGAAAAACTGCAGATTATGGACTACCGAGAATCCATTCCAACTACAGCCATTACATCTTCAGTCTGAAAAGGTCACTGTGTGGTGCGGAATAACGGCAGCGTTTATCTTTGGTCCGTATTTCTTCGAGGAGATCACACCTGAGAATCCCGTTACATGCAACGTTACTAGCAAGCGGTATGGAGTACTTTTACCTAACCGGCACTTCAGCAATGTCAGTGTTTGGATCGCATAATATTTTTCGCAAGTTGGCGCTCCTCCGCACATTTCTATTCCTTTATATCGGCTGGTAAATGCTCTTTTCGGAGATGATAGGATCATAAATCACCATTTTCCAACAAAAGGAGCTCCACGTTTACCCGAATAAAACCCTTGTGATTTCTATATTATATATCAACAGCTGCCCCTTTGTTTAAGGCGAGAGAAATTGTCTGCCCTGTTTTATTTCAGAATTAAATCTATTCTGAAACGCCTCTTAAGCAATATGTCATAATGTCAATTGTATAATGCCCGTCCTTGGCACATACTTCCATTTTATGATGGAGTCAGATTGCTCCTGCATGACTCGGATCTCAGAGATGTTCATATTAAAGCAGTTGATTAATTTTACTTTCCTCTCTGGGATATCCTGCACTTTTCCTTTTTGAATCCCTTTACAGGATTCGATAAATCATTAACTACTCCTGTTGTTTCCCAACAACTGTTTTTATATCACCGCCATCGGTATTCCTCTTTTGTGCCTATTTTCACGGATGGCTCGAAATCAGATGGGTGTGGCATCGTGTTTCCATCTGAGACACTGAGTCACCATCTTCATAGTTGTTGTTCCGTTTTTACTGCTGAGTTAATGGCAATTTTCTGTGCTCTTCAGAAAATTTCGCCTTCTACTCAACATAATATCATTATTTATTCAGATAGCATGAGTGCTTTGAAAGCACTTTCTAACTATCATAACCGAAGGCATCCAATTGCTATCCGAATCTCGTTCACATTGATTGTATTAGAACAAGCTGGTATTATTTTCTTGGATTCCCAGTCAAGTAGGCATTTTTGGGAATTAGAAAGGAGGTTCAACTGCAAAATCTGCTTCGACATTTTTGAGCACAGGACTTCCGTTTTGCTACGTTAAACTGTCCCTTAACTACCACATTTTATCGACCTGGCAAAAATCACGGGATCTCTAGATCCATAAAAAATTACATTTAATTAAACCGAAAATTGATTTGTGGCCAATTCACTCTGTACGAGAGATTGGTGCCGCCTCGCCAAAAATGAGGTGCCTGTGCTTGTAACGAGAACGTCCTATACGAAGGCTAGTCAATTTGATATCAAAGTGTCCCGCGTGTCTGGTAGGTTTTACTATAAATCACATTTTAATTAAATGTCCAACTTTTAATTCCTTCCGTTTACACTTTTTTAAGTCATCGTCATTAACTCTACAAGAACTGGTGGGAGAGAAATTCCACCCAAACATTTTAAATATTTAAAAACTATTGGTTTATATAAATGTGTCTAGTACTTTTTAACTTCTCTCCATGTTTGTCTCTTAACATCGCTTTATTTTAGCGTTTTTATTGCATTAGTGTTTCATTTAAATTTATTAACAAATTTAAATTTATTGCAATTAATTTTCTGCATTTGTGTGTGGATAGCTTTCGATTTATATTTTAATACGTGTGATTGTATTGCCTGCCTTGTTTTCTTACCACTTTCTTGGCGCAGCATGGCCAAAAATGGCTTTTGCACCAGAAAAACCAACAAACCAACCAACCATTGAGAATCTAGCAAACTTGGAAACAAGCATCACACACCACATCTATTGTATCAGTACAGATACCCTAAGATCTGTTGTGGAGCATGCCGTTTTGAGCTTCCAATTAGTAGTGGAACAAGGTGGATGGCATATCGAACAACTTATGCCTTAACCACCCATCAGTAAGATGTTTGTTCCATGAAGCTCTTTTTTTTTTTTTGTCATTGTCACTGTTGTCGCTATAAAGATGCATTCTTGGCTCATCGCTAATAAATGTTTAGTAAATCCCTGAACTCTTATTTCCTTTTGGCTAATAATATTCCTGTATTTAACGAATCCATTTTTGGTCTTTCCCCTTACAGCGTCATCTATCGGCACATTTTGGAACTGTGTTTCTTTCTTTCACCCAACAAAATCCCATTGCCTCACGATTTTTCTGCTAAAATATCATGTCATTCTGACCAGTAGTTTTAAAATTATCGATTTTTGAAATAGTAACTTTAATTATAATCACCCTGCATTTTGTAAGAAAGAAACGGGGGACATTTCAAGCAGTTAACCTTGCAGAAACTTTATAAACTGACATTTTTATGTTTCACATAAATTTGTTTTCTAGTAAATGTTTTTTTTGTAGTAATGGACAATCGACGGGAAATTGTTTGTGCTCGGATTCAACGGACAGAGCCAGTCAGGACTCGAAAGATTCACAGAATCGTTGTAGCTGCATTTTGTTTTTCAGGATTCCTTTTCCAAACAGGATCCTTTATGAAGATGTATTTCAAATATCCTACTGTAATGGATGTCCAAGTAAAAATGCCCGAAAAAATACCTCTTCCAGCTATAACATATTGCGACATCAATTTGTAAGTTTGATACAGTACTTTTGAAATCGCTTCAATACCTTATCCAGATAATTGTAAATGCACAAATAGTCTACTGCGGTAAAAGTGCCCGAAAAAATACATTTTCAGTAATAAAGTATTGCAATATCAATCTGTAAGTTTGATACGGCATTTTAAAAATCACTTGAAGTCTTTAGCCAGGTCATTGTAATTGATGTTTAATACTTTTAATCCATTCCCATCAGACCGAAAAATAGCAAATAAGAGATAATAAACACTGGATCAATTCTCCTTTAATCTCAAAGAAATGAGAACCAATAAATTCTCATCCCCGAGGAAGAGAGCTCCCTCGCTAAATTTAAAAACAGTATAACATGATTTCCATCTGAAGAAAAACTAAAAATGATTTTGATGTTTAACTTTGATATATTCTTATTTTTATAAATATTCTTATCTTATGTGAAAATTCATTGGCCATAATTTCTAAAAGAGGTAAAATTCTCTTTTTATCTCTAGAATTTTTTTATTGTTTATTATGGGTTATTGCAGAAAGTTCATTTAGAAGAAAAATTTATAACGTTTTAAACTTTTATCAAACACCTCATGGGCTACAAGGAAATGGAAATCGAATTATTAGAGGGGTAGAGGCTCCACTCTCCCATCAAAATTTTGTAAAGGTCAAACTTTAGGCATGCTGTATCTTGCTAATGAAACAAGCTAAAATTATGATTTTAAAAAATATAAGTTATTAAGTTTATTATAAATAGTTACGCCTGAACAATCTTATATCTTTTTTTTACACATAAAAATTTTATTTTATATAAAAAAAAATATCAATAAAAATTATTTTTCAATGATAATTTTTAAGGCTAACTAAATAAATGATTTATTAAATTATAATTGCAAAAAATAAATAATGTTTAACTATTTATCCAAAGCGCCTAACTTGTTTATTTTACCAACTCCGCATGAGTCACGCTTCTGTTTATTTTATTTTTGTATTAGGCACCTTCGAAAAAAAAGTATATAAGTTTAGAAACCGATCTTCACAAAATCTGAATAACATAAACTAGAGATTAGAACATAGTCTTAAATGAAGAATCACAAAATTCTTCGATTGTGAAAAATTATTAAGCTACATTTTAGTATCAATTATTTTATTTTACATTATTATAATCAAAATATTCGCCATCTTAAGCAGAATTACAGATGAGTGAATACTTGCAGGGGGTGCCCTGAAATGAAGCAAACATTCATTAGAATTTCGCGCCCGTGTCAAACACATGAAGATTATTCACCTCGACACAAAATGAAGATGGATCTCAAAATCTGTCTTTGTCTTTTTCTCTCGTGACCCGAGGACATTTACGATGTTCTTCTCGTGATTCTTAAATTCCCTTTCACGAAATCAGTTACGGAATTGTTTCCTCGTTTTGTTTTCAGCTTCGCCTAACGATGACCAATTAAACTTAAATTATATTGATATAGATATTATTTCGAAAATTTTTATTTCACATGAAATTTATGCTTCCTAGATACGCATTGAATAGTCACCCCGAACCACATACAAATAACATTACATTTTTGAGAGACATTTCAGAAACACCACTCCACTATGTAAACACTAAATGACTGTTAAAAAAAGGGAGCAATAACGCTAGGAAGCAATGTATCGTCAATTAAATTCAATGTTATTTTGTAAATATAACTAATAACAGTGAATCAACCAGAATTATCTATGTTTATTAAATAAAAAATTTAAATAGAAGTTTCTGCCGTTGCAATAAGGTGTAGCTTAGGAAAATAAGGTGATATGACCAAACTAATAATACCAATAGGGTGAGAGAACAGCTGATCTCCGAAAATGGCTTATAATAATTAGATACACATTAGAAACTAAAAACAAAAATAATTAAAATTCAGCAATTTAATATTCTTATTAAAATATACTTAAAAACTATTTTTATTAAATTGTGATTTGATGAGTTGTGACGAGTATGTAATAAATTCCATGTAATATCAGCCGCCTTTGGCGATCAGCTGGTTCACCAGGACTGATGGTTGCTAAAATCTCACATTTGATCATTTATTTAGCTTTCTCTTCATGGCTTCCTTGACAAATTCCTTATATTCAAATTTTGATAAACATTTTAGAAGAATTACATCCTCTGATCATTGTGTTATACCTCTCCCCAATTTCCTGGCCATTAACTAAATATTTGATCTTAATTTGCAGCAAAAAAAGCCCTAGTATAACGGTAAGTGATCGATTATATATTTTTATACATCAAATTATTTTACATTAAATAAAATATGTATAAAAATGGTTACTTAATAATTGCTAACTTGCGAAGTTAAACAGTAATTGTAAGTGCAGCTAATTTTAAAAAATACATTAAAAGCAAATTTTAAATAGAAACTATTTTTCTTATAAATATATAAGAAAAATAAGCTATAACTTCACATTTTCATCATCAATAAGAAAATCCAGGATGAAATATGTGTTGCAACAATAAAAATGATTGAAGTTTCTTTTTAAAGGTGAAATCGGTTGTTGTCAAACATGTTTAAAATATTTCTAAAAATCATTCATTCATTCCCACTTTTGGTTTCAGGATCGGGCAAATTCTCAGAGATATGGAAATAGCAGGCTTCCCAGTCCTTAATAAATCGGACGAAATTCCTCCGTGGAAAAATACAATTATAAATTTTATGGACACGTTTGAAAAATGGCATAAGCCGACAACATTCAATTTGATTTATCAGTCCATGTTTAATGCTCACAGGCAACAGTTTTTGAATTGTTGTCTGATGGATTTAAGGCTGATAGCAAGGGGAATGCTGCTGCAATGCTTAAGCATGAGATATTCTCAGAAAGGATTTTGATCCGTTTTCACATCGGAAATTTACGCTGTATACAGAGCTTTGATAAAGATGGCAGAAAAGAATTATAAAAGAAATATTTTATATTTAGACTTTAAAAGCCCAATCGAATCTTCTACTTCAAGTCATCCAATAGTGGCGAAATGTGTAGAATACTATCTTTATTTATCAGAGAAAGGCGTACAGATAATATTTTGCTGGATTCCTGGGCACTCAGGAATTCAGAGAAATGAAAGAATTGATAAGGCTGCAAGAATGTGTACAACAGTAACTGAATCAGTAATTGCCCTAGTTTCAGTGCATTTAGACGTAACCATTTTGGTAAGAATAATAGCGAAGTAAAAGACTTGTTTAGCGATAATCCCCACCCAAATTGGTTTTGTTTTTGCGTAACATTGGAATTGATAAGCTCCTTTGAGTTTGTCTTTTAATTTCTTTTCTGTGTCTTACTTAGAACATTGTATATTAAGATAAGTCATGCGTTTGGAGCAGCATGGCCAAATATGGCTTTTGTGCCATTAAAATAAACCAAACCCAAATAGACTGAATATCCTGTGTATATGAATCATGTTTGCCTTAAATAATGCAAAATTATTGAATGAATAATATATAGATATTTCAAAAATTACAGAAACTTTCTTCTTGCATTTAGTTTTCTAGAAAATATCATGTTTCATATTTATTTTACTTCATTCAGTCGCATATTGAGAAAATTTTAAAAAATATAAGCGGCAAAATAGTTTTTATTATTGAATATATATATTGTTTTAATTTTAAGATGATGTAAATATTTTTATGCTGTAATATTTTCAAAAGTTACCGCGTAAAATGCCAAGATTTTTCTGAATTTTAATTAATTAAAAATTTTTTAAATTGCACCTAGATGCCTATTTTCTCTTTCCAAAGTATATATGTGCCGAGTTTGGTAGCTTTAGTTGAAACGGTCTAGACTCTAAAGCGTCAAATTAGACACGCACATTCATGTCCACTATAAATTGGTAAAACATCCAAGTTGTTTCTTACAAATTTAATTGCTATTATAGATTTAGTTAGTGCACAAAGAGGGCCAAATTTCTTAATTCCTGAAGAACATAGATCCAAATTTTTAGCTGGTTGTCAGCTGACACAATCGTATCAATATGTCGTGTTCTTTACTACAAAAAAAAAGGCTACAAGAATCGGTGACACTACAAAAAGGTGTCCCGAAATTCACGAAAGATTTGAATTTCACATCAATTATGCGGTACAGTGTTGCCAACGAAAAAAATCTAGAATCCTTGAAAATGGAGTCCTACATGAAAAAACAACACATTTTTTTCGAAAGCAAGATTTAAAAAAAATAATGAAGATTTGGCAGTTAGAGTTTGCAATTTTTTACAAAATATTTTCTGTACCGCATACCATATCACATAGAAACAATTCAATTATTGGATGAATCATTTCCTGGTCATGCCAACCAGAAATAATTCAATTATTGCACGAGTCATTTTCTGATCATGCCAGCCACTCAGAAACAATGCAATTATTGCATGATTTATTTCCTGGTCATGCCAACCAGAAACAATTCAATTATTGCATGCATCATTTCCTAGTCATGTAATTTTCCATTTCGGTGATCAGAATTGGTTGCTTAGATTATGAAATTGAACACAGCTAGACATTTTTTTTCTTTCCCAATTGTCTGTTTTGCATAAATGGTCTTAAATTTCGTTAAAGCCGCGCTTAATTTCTTCCTCCAAGGCGAGGATGGCAGTGGGCTTATTGGCGTAAACCTTAGACTACAAAATATCCCAAAGAAAAAAAATCCTTTTTCCGTTGGCAACACTTTATTGCGCAAATAGCGCAAAATTCAAATCCTACGTGAAATTTGGGACACCCTGTAGAAGACGATAAGAAATAACATCAGCAGTGTTTGTTATCTGTTGCATTCTGAAGTAAAGGAGAGGAAAAAAATTTAACAAGAAGAATTACTTTCGTTTGGAATAAAAATTTTCATTATAACATTTAAAACTAAATTCGGTTCAAACACTTTTTGTTTCATTAGGAACACAATGATGGTTATTAAAACTGAAAGCAAAAAATACACATCGTTTAACTTTTACCACTTTGATTTGTTACTGACTAGAAAAAGGGTCTAAATTCTGCTTTTAAAAGAATTCTTTAAAAAAACGTTTTTAAAAGCACACTTTTATTGGTGCGGTAAAATTAGGACTTTTAAATATCTCAAATTTTACCAAATATCTTGGAATCAAAACAAGTACTTTATATTAGAAAATACTACTCAGAACTCCACTTTTTAATGTGCTATTAAATGTTTATTTTATTTTATTTTTATTTTTATTATTTTCTACATGTCAGAAATTAGATTATGTAAATATTATGGAATTTTACTTTCCATATTTATTATAAGGCTGCGCCATTTATTATATTCAAAACTTAATTCCAAATTATTATTGATCAGATCAATAAAACAGCGACATATGCTGTACTGACATTGAGAATACATATCTCTATAAAGGTTTTGAAGTAGGCGAAAAATGAAATTCCATCCCTGCAAAGAGGAAATGAGTCAAATTAAATGAATTTAATGAAACTAATTTTTAAATATACTTCAAATTATTATTGATCAGATCAATAAAACAGCGACATATGCTGTACTGACATTGAGAATACATATCTCTATAAAGGTTTTGAAGTAGGCGAAAAATGAAATTCCATCCCTGCAAAGAGGAAATGAGTCAAATTAAATGAATTTAATGAAACTAATTTTTAAATATACTTCTGTTAATATACTAATATGAGATAAGTGTTCCTTTTTTTCATATTTGACACCAGCGTGTATTTTACAGGTAAATGCAGACGCTGTGTTACGTAAAAGATGTCTTTTGCTCGTCTGTCTGAAAAGAATAAGTTGAATGAGGTCATTTGTCTCCTTGTGTATTATAATGAATATCCCTTTTTTTAGATCACGTAAAGTGGACTCTATATAGCAATGTTCAGTGCAAAAAAATATGAAGAAAAAAGCGTTTCGCAAAGCCTGAGATAATGTGGCGAAACGACCGCGTCGAAAAACTATTGTGATTAACTCAATGCAACCATTAGAGAGAAACAAACATCCAGTTCTGGCAAGCAGAAACGGTGTGATCTTCCTTCAGAACAATAGCAAATGCTGAAAAAAAAAGTTGAAGTGAGAAATTCAACATCCACCATATTCTACCGATAGTCAAAGGCTTCGCTCTTTGTAGAATAGTTTAAGTGGTTAAAATTAAAATTCTGAAGAAGCTGTACATTTCCCAAGTTTTTTCAAGGAAAGCCAAGACTATTCTTCAAAGGTGGAAAAACTTAAGGGATCGATGAAAAGCTTTTATACAAAATGACGGAAATGTATTCTGGATTATATTGTTAAAATATATTTTTTTAAAGTTATCCATATATTGAGCAAGAATTTAAACAATCATCTAATATGTAGAAATTCTTATTTTAATTATTTAATGCTTTTAATATTTAATTTTGAGGCATCTTCACATATCACAAATATTATGGAATTTAATAATGTATTTAATTTACATATTAGAAATATCATGGAATTAAATAAATGTTTCCTTTTTTGTATTCAAATTCTCTACGACGGGACACCAAGCGCATGGGCTAAACATTTAATTAAAATTAACTGATAATTACATTCGGAAAATATCGAAGAGGTAAAATAAATCGAAACAAAAATTGACATCTCTGGCAATTAGAAAATGAGTATAAAGCGGTTACAAAATTTCCTCTTCACAAACAAAAAAGTCAGAATTAATTCTAATAAATGTTTTTGTCATTTAATAGGATAACTCTTAACGCCTACTGCTCTAGAACGTTCAATAATTCATGTCGTCCAGTGAGTGCCAAAAAATTCACGAAAAGGTATCCAGCGGGGAAAAAAATCCTAGAGACTGCCGGTAGTATCTATGTGAGTAGATCAATTTCTTTTTGGATATGAGAGTAGGGTTTCTTTTTTTTTTGATGCCATTGAATTTATCTCCTAAATTAGAGTTGCAATTTATTTATAAATTGATCTAGATTCATCACTTTGAAATTTTGTTTAAACTAATGGGCTGGAAAAGCAAACCTGTATGATGGTGATCCCGGCTCATTTTTTTACTCTAATTTTCTCCACTCGATTTCCTTAGCTTATTATTTCACGACTTTATTAGCATTCAGAAAGAGATCAATATTACAAGTAAATATTGTGACACATTACATATTACATGCATGCATACAAAATCCGGTTCTAATTAGAATGTGTTCGATGGAGATAAAGAATAGAGCTGTTGTCACAACAATGGAGAATCTTAAAATTGGTGACTCTAAAAAATTGATGTATTAAAACTTTATTTTTTCGAATAACATCAAATTATGTCTTTAATTACGTCCAAAGAAGAATTAAATTGTAATTTCACTTTGTTTTTACACGAAATAAATTAATTCAGGGAATTTAATTCATATCTTTAAGCTATTCCTGTTTTTGTTTCGGGTATTTTATCTTACTTAGGGATAAATAAGAGTAAGCAAGACCCAGAAAACATCTAAGATATCTTAAAATACCAATGAATTTACTTCCTTTATTTCAAAACCAAAAGAAATAGCAGGATTCTGAAATCCCAGAAAAACTTTCTGCATTAAGAAGAGTCCAATTCAACTGGAGAAATCTCAAACATCTTTTTTCAAATTGTGGCATCACATTGGACTCTTCTGAATTAGTGCACTATTGTTTGCATTCCACTTCATTTAAAACTGCATTCTGACACAAAATAAAGCTGCTAGTTTCACCATATATTGCAAAGCACATTCATGAAATGGACACAAATTCAGTAAATCGTTATGGTATTTCATGTTGAGAGCGACTGACGAGTAGGGGCAATATAGCGAGGGCAGTGCTCTGTACTAATAGTTTCTTAAACATCGATGACTTTTCGAGCATTGCAATTCCCTAATGTTTCTTTTTTTAATGATATCTGTTGAATTAATGTTATTCTTATTCTTTCTTGCAATTAAATTCTTATAAGAAAATGTATCTAATTGGAGAATATAATAATTTTTTCAGTTACCTTACTCTAATATAACAAAACTGTATGATTTGCCACAAGCAGAGATACTGAAATATGCTCATAGAAAATTTGTACTCGAAAAGGGCATTGCAAAAGGTACCATGGTCTACATAGAGGATGATATGGACAGAATTGTTAACGCTACTCAGTAAGTTCAAATTTGATATATGTTCACTTCGTTGGTAATTTGGTTCGTACACTGCATTTATCAAATAGGTATTTTATTATAATAAAAATCACCGTAAGTTAAGGCGTAGGAAGTCTGAGATTAGGTTGAATGCTACACACTCACTCTAAAATCTCTCAATCCACCTTGATTTTTTTTAATTTGACACTCAGCATGCGTAATTCATCATGTCATATCATTCAGTAAGTGTTTTACGACTTCATAGATACGAATGTTTTCTGAACCAAATATTTTTTTACGAATTTAATAGCTTAAAAGCCTATGAAGAATTTAAAAATTGCAGATAAGAAAGGAGTGAATAGCAATTTTTTTTTTTTAATTTGCGATGTTCTAGTAGGAAAATATAATGAAAAAGATATGGTAATAAAAGGAGAATAATAAAATCGAAGGTAATAAAAATATAGTATAATAATAGATTCTTAAACTAATTCATAATCTGCATGTTACTAAAAAATAATAATACTCATAAATAAATAAATACTCATTTCATAATTAGGTGGGACATTAATGTCATTCATTAACATCTTTCGTGAGGCATTAACGTAATTTCATTTCGTTTTTTATGGTGTTCGCTTTATTCCAAAAGCAAGGACGTTATTTTGCTGTACTAAGTGAGACAGTCGCAATTCAAAATAGAGTTAAAGTTATCTTGAACAGTGCGTATTGAAGAATGAAATGAAACAACATTAGCATTTCTATTATTTAATTAAAAATATATCATTCTCATAGCTTATTATACTAAATTTTCATTGCTTATCTAAGTTTAGTTTAGTTATTTTGCTATGCCATTTTGAAGAACTAGCGCTATTTATTTTTTTATTATTACTATTTTAGGAGAAATCGCACTGAAAATTTCCATCAAACTATGTTTAACATAAAGCTGCACTTCTGCTCTGACTTGGTCTCAACCAAGTAGAGTCTGTGGGGGAGGGAGAGGTGAGAGTGGAAAAAAAAATTTCTCATCGACATAATTACAAAAAACAAGGCGCGAGAAATGAAGATAAGACTGTGTTCCTAAAGACAGAAATTTGACTTTTATGGTTAGATGTTGATATGAAACTGTTAGCGGCAGTGTTTCGATGAGTGAAACAAAATAGACAAACAAGTATCGCAGGTCCATGAAAAAGTGTCCTTCAAAACGCTCAACGCGTTGTAATCTCCTTTCTATCGGCAGATAATTTTAGGGGAACCGAGGTTTACAATTGAATGAAGAGTGCGTATGAGACAAAGTGCATGAAGAATATACTTTGGATGTTGTTGTGATTTTAAACGTTGGCATTGAGAAAAACTGGCATACTAAGATCGGTCCATAACACTTACAAGGGGAGGCATGAGTTGAAAATTTGAATTCAAGATGAGATTTAGTATAGCGGTAAAATGTCTGTGATGTTCAAGAACTGATTCATTCATTCATTCAAAAAACTGATGTTCATTGATTAAGATATTAAAGGACAATATCCAGCAAATGGGCTTCAAACCTGTTGCATAGCTTATATACTAGTAGACCGCATGATCAAATAGCGGCATAGTTGTCAAGACAATTGCATTGTAAGTACGTTGCCCGAGTTCGGTCTTCGACCTGTCTGTTTCCTTTCTTTCATTTTCACTTTTTTCAAAATTATTCAAATTAGATTAAAAATTTACAAATATTTTTATTTTATACATTTAAAAAAAAAAATTTAAGCAAAATAAATGTTTATTCACTTTGTGCTTGAATTACTATTTAATTTTTTAAAGAAAATTAATTATAAATGTAAATTTAATGGTTTTAATTTATTAATATTATGATCTTAAAAGAACTAAAAAATTTAAACTTATGGATTTTAATAATGACAAATTATTTGCTCTAACTCAACGAAACCGTATTTGAATGCGTGGCAGATACTTCAAAATTTTTATTAAGATAATACGGTATGTTTGCCACGCTGCCCAAATTTCTGAAGAAAGACAAATATTTTTTATTGTAAATGAAATTTGTTATCTAGTTTAAGAAGTTAAGGTAGCATTGCTCTAGTGAACAATCATGATTTATCACTTGTTTAAGATGTCATTATGCATTTTGTTTCTAATGTTTTATGATAATTACTAATCTTATTCTTACATGTAATCGGAATATTGAATAAATTTGTTTATGATGTGAGTAATTATATTTAATAATTATCATCATTTAAGTGAAGTTCATAACTATTTTTATTTTAAAAATCAAATTATAATTCAAATATTATATGAATGAATATTTATTTTTGCACAAAAAATAGAATAACATATTAATTAAAACTATCTGTAAATTGTTAATTTAATTGAAATAATTTTGAATTGTTTTTTAAAAAATGAATTAATTTTTGTACTTATTTGTCTTTTTTTTTATTTTATTATATTTCAAATTTTAGGAGAATAAATATTTATTTTTGAAAAAAAGAAAAATATATTATTAAAATTTTAAAAATATAAAAAATATATTTAAAAAATGTGAATAATTTTGAAACACGTAAAAGAACGCATTTAAAGGCCGAACTCTTAACTCAGGCTGTCTGCGGAGTAGTAATTGGATATGATATCATCTGGAGAACTCTTACTCCGTATTATTGCTGAGCTAACAGCTATCCTCTGTGCTCTTCAGAAAATATAACTTTCCACTCGCCGCAAGTTTTGCTTTTATACCAACAGCATGAGTTCATTGCAGACGCTTTCCAACTTTCACTGTTGGGTACACCCAGTCGTTAATGCAATATTTTTCTTTTTACGTATTATTCAGAACTAGAGTTTCTCCATGGGTTCCCAGCCATGTCGGAATTTTTGGCAATGAACTGGCTGACAAAGCTGCTAAAAATTCATCCTTGCTCCTGCCCTCTTGCTTATTGTGATATCAAGAGATCCTTTGCTGATTTTATACATGGCAAGAAACCGGGGATAAAAAAAACCAATAATAAGCTGCATGCTGTTAAGCCTTCAATTGAGTTGTGGCCAGCTCTGCCTTAGCTAGGACTTGAAGTAAAGTAAAAGTTATGTAAAGTTAAGGCTCCCGTCTCCGTGTGGGGCACAAGAGTTTTACGCACAGACATTTGTTATTCGAAGAAAAGACACCTACATGTTCTACTTGCGATACTGTTTTTAGTGTCAATCATTTATTGATTGAATGCTCAAACTTTAGTAATCACCGTATTCGTTTTTTCAATTCCTCTTCACTAACAATATCAGACTTAATGGGAGCACATCCCCTTGAAAATGTGTTCCAGTTTTTAAGAGACAATGGCTTTTACGAATATATCTAGTTTTACCAATTGTCTTTCAACAATCTTTTTCTTAACATGTTTTCATCTTTTTATAGAGCGCAATTCAGTTCGTGAATGTGTTTTTAAATATCAATTGGTACAATAATTTTGAACGTAATTTTTTACAAAAGATTTCCAATATTTTAAACATACGTTTTAACCAGCACAGTTTGGCCATGGTTAAGTCTTGCGCCATTGAAATTCAGCCTTAATCCAGGCTTACGAAGCGATTGATGTAATAAACCTGCCGTTGGACTGCCGAGCACGGAGCCAAATTACTAGTATATAAAGTATTCAAAAAGTTGAACGCTATTTTCTCAGAATTGGTTGGCTGTTGCGTGTTAATATTTTATTAAATGAAAATCGTAAAAATATAATACTCTGCTCTAAATCTCATCCCAAACATAACTTCCCAACTCATACCCTCCCCTTGTTAATGCGCTACTACCAGAATCCATTTCGTGACACAAGCAATCCCATACACATTAGATTCTAAATTTTTGTGCTACTCGTATTTTCTACTGATGAAAACTGAGATCCTGGGCTTGGAGGTGGTTTAAAATAAACCATAGCATTCACGCCTCTGCTTCATTCAACGAAAATATTCGCTTCATGCCAGATTTTCAACTAACCTGTAAAACCACCCAGCAAGGATTAAGGGTGGTTATGGTCTCCAAGGCTAACTCTCAGCGTATAGGTACCGATTAGCACTAAGGCAAGTGCCGAGGCTGGGAAATTCCAGAATCGATAACTACCTTCCCTTGTTGGACTCCGTGGTGGGTGGTGCTGTCGGAACCCGAATCGCTATTATCTTGTGCATGGGTAAACCAAAGAAATCTCCTTTCAGTGGGCGTCAATGTGAACGAAAAATTTTGCACGAGCATTTTGACACTTTTTTCATTGTTAAACGAAAGTCATCATCTAACGAGACATTCCATACAGTCTTTCCTTTTTTAGTTGAAAAGGCGCTATCTCTAAATATCTTGGGAAAGTTCCCTCAGTGCGGAAACTTCTTTCTGGTGAGTTGCTTGTCTAGGCCAGTACACGAAAGCAAGCCCAGACTATATTGAAATTAAATAATGTTGATTCCATTCCTGGTACTGTCAGTGCACATAATGCAATTAACTTTTGCAGGGGAGTAATTTCGTGTGGTGAATTGTTTCACACACCAATTGAAGAAATCACTCAAAAGCTTAGAAGTCAAGGAGTAACTAATGTCCGACATATTACTATACGAAAAGATGGACAACTTCTTGACTCTAAACATTTAGTGCTCACATTTCATGCCTCCAGAATACCAGATTCTATAAAAGCGTGTTACATGAAATTGGTCGTTCGGCATTATATTCCAAATCCTTTACGGTGTTTTAAATGCCAACGTTTAAGTCATTCTAAAGATTCCTGCCACGGGGCTTTTACTTGCCCCCTTTGTGCAGAAGCAGCCCGATAGTTCTGCTTGTACTGCAGTTGAAAAGTACAAAAATTGCAAAGGTTCTTAATGCTTCCTTTTCTCGCACATGCCCCATTTGAATATTTGAAAAGGAAGTCATCACAGAAAAAATAATGAAACAAATAACATACGCAGAAGCAAAGCGAAATGTCAAAGCCCGCTTACCTGCACCTGGAATTAGCTATGCAAAAGCGGTGCAGAAAACGGTTCAAGCATAAAGCACTCAAGTGGCCCCTGTAATCTTACCTTCTGTTTCCGTCATATTTCTAGCATCATATATACCTTCTGAAACTTGCCCTAAGTCTGCTGAAACCTTTATAAGTTTGCCTTAATAATAGTGATAAAGAAATAGATTATCTAAATATGGAGTTCCAGAGTATACTGCTGATTCACAAGACCTCTAATTTTAATACTGTTAAAAATAGGAAAAAAATGGAAAAATATTCTAACATTAATAGGAATTATTTGCCCAAAAATGTGGGTAAAACATCGAAATTTTATAAAACTGTACATAGCGCAGTAGCATCCAAACTCAGTTCAGATAATAAGCGCAGTTCTTAGTTTTGGAAAACGTCCCCCAAACAAGTTTCAAACACCATTTCCAAAGAGGCTAACCATTCCTCTAATTCTACAAAGAATAAAATCATGGTTTCAGATGATGGTCCCTCTCGTGTTTATAATGGTCCTGCATTTAAGAAATCTGAAGTCTTGGAAACAGATGAGGAAATGAGTACTTCGAGTGCTCTGGAGATAATTCTGGAATACAGCATTAGTGAGGAGTTAGAGGAGACATCTTCAGATGTTAGTACACACGCTCCCCCTCCTCCTAAAGCAACAAAACAAAAACTTAAATATATTATTCCAACGAAGTACAAAAATGTATAATTTTTGCTTGTCTGTTCCTGCTACATTTTCCCGTTTTATTCTAACAAATTACTTAGTAATATTCAAAATATAAATTTCTTTGTCTTATATGAAAAGTTTAGTCTTTATATTTGAATTCTGGGAAAAAAATTAACTCTAGTTTTTAAAAGTGTGACTTTATTCGCTGGAATTCTGAATTCTAATTTTGTGCTAATACATTTTTAAATTTTTACATACAGGTTTTTATATCAATTGCCAAAACTCTAACACTAAATTATATTTCAAGTTTTATATAATATCATATGCTTGGCGCAGTATGGTCAGATTTGGCTTTTGCCCAACAAAACCACAACTACCAACCAATTACCAACTTACACGGTATAGCTGTGTTCGGAAAGATGCAGGCATTGGATCTCAGGCTTCTGGAGGTGTCCGTATCTTCACCTCCAACCTTTTTCCGAGCACACCTCTTATTTTACATACATCTCTTCAGGCTGTAGCTTGCATATTCATATACGATCTTTGGTCACAGTCTTCTGTATTTATCTTCCGCTTCGTGATATCATACGTCAACAAGATCTTGACACCTTAGTGGACCAGTTTCCTAAGCCATTCATTATAATCGGCGATTTCAACGGCCGATTTCCGAGCCCCATAAGGTACTAACTCTCGTGGGCAGCAGATCGAACAGTTTATTGCTAATAACTGTCTCTTCTCAATAATGACGAGCAAATGTACTTCCATGCGCCCACACGTAGCTGTCACTGTCTTGACCTAGCCTTATGCTTCCCTGAACTGCTACCGAAATTGAATTTGGCAGTTGGGGATGATCTGCACAATAGCGATCACTTTCCCCTAATAATCTCCCACTCTGATAGCGGCGGTGCGACTATTTGTCATCTGCTTTTTCTATTCCAGCGGGCAGACTGGAACACATTTTCCCAACTAGCAGTAATCAATGAGGCTATGATCAGTAATGCAGACATTTCGAAAGCAGCGCAAAATGTCATTGATAAGATAATGAACGTCGCTAACGCTACCATTCCGGAAACTACTCCACGTCTAAGAAAATTTCGTAGACCGTGGTGGAATGAAGCCCGCCGCGACAGTCATAATAAACAGAAAAAACTCTGAAATCTATTTAGAAGGTACCCGACGATTAAGAACTTTATTGCTTTTAAAAGAACCAAAGCGCTAGCTCGTCGCATTCGCCGTCGTAGTCAGAGAGAATCATGGACTAAATTTGTTCCATCCATCACATCCTCTACTTCCAGTAAACTTTTATGGAAGAAGGTAAAAGCTGCTAATGGGATCTATCATGAAACTTTCATTTCTGTTTTAAAAACAGGTAATGTTATGCATTCGAGCACATTAGATGTTGTTAACATTATCGGCCAAGCATTTGCACAAGTTTCCACTACTGATTCTTACAGCCCTGATTTTCTGGCACTTAAGAAACGCGCGGAACGATTGCCGTTGAGCTTCAATACCCGAAGTACCATTCCATATAATAGTGGATTCAGGATGTATGAAATAAACATGGTTTTATCTCAGGTCCATGATACCAGCCTTGTGCCTAATGGAATCACATATAACATGCTTCGCCATTTGAACAAACTTTCTCTTTCCAATCTGTTACTGTTATTCAACAGAATTTGAACTGCACAGAAATACCCTTCACAATGGCGAGAAGCTATTGTGATTCCTATATTAAAACCTGGCAAAGAACCACCTGTCCCTCTGAACTACTGACTGGTTTCCGTAGGGGTCGATCTACCTTCGATAACCTCGTATTACTGGACACCCAAATACGCAATGCATTTGTTAGGAGAAACCACCTTGTCTTCATATTCTTCGACATAATAAAAGCATATGACTGTGCTTGGAGCGTTGGCATACTTTCATCACTTTTTATCATTGGTTTTAGAGGAAACTTGCCCATCTTTTTACAGAATTGCAATAACAATGGCCACACTATCTTCCCAGAGAAGAGTAGTTGCATACACTTCTGTCGGAAAAGAAACCTTCACCAGGATCCTGGTATTTGTATTAAAAACATTCCTATTCTTGTTGTGATGGAAATACGGTTTTTCAGAGTGATTCTCGATTGGAAACTCACTTTCCTTCCGCATATCTTATATTTGTAGAAGAAGTGTGAGAAATCCTTAAATATTTTAAAGGTTCTCTCAAAATCATCTTGGGCTGCCGATGGAACCTGCCTTCTCCGTATTCACTAGGCAATCATTCTCACCCGGAGAGATTATGTGTGTGTGTGTTGTATGGTTCCGCCGCTCATTAGTATTGAGGCGATTGGATGCCATCCATCATGCTGCTTTGTGCATTTGCTTTGGTGCGTTCCGTAAGTCTCCAGTTGAAAGCTTCTGTGTTATATATCACCAAGTGCCCCTTTATTTAAGGCGACAGAAATTGTCTGCCTCAATTTATTTTCGAAAGAAGTCTTCCAAAACATTCCCTGACTCAAATGTTATTGCCAGTTAGTCTTCGACTTTTTAATGCCCGCCCTTCTCACATCCTTACATTTTGTGAAAGAGTCAAATTTCTCCTTCATGACTCTAATCTTAACACGGTTCGTGTTAAAGCTGTTGACGTTTTTAGTATCCCACCCTGGGATGTCCAGCAGTTTTCTTACTTGAATCCTTCCATTAGATTCGATAAATCCTCAAATGACCCTGTTGTTTTCCAACAGCTCTTTTTACTTCATCGTTATCAGTATTCTTTGTTTGTGCCAATTTTTATGGAGAGCTCGAAATCAGATGGACATTTCGGTTCTGGCATAATATATCCATCTGATACACTGAACCACCGTCTTAACAATTGTTGCTCTGTTTTTACTGCTACGTTGGTGGCAATTTTCTGTGCTCACCAGAAAATTTCATCCTCTACTCTGTGTAAATTTATTATCTACACCGATAGCATGAATGCTTTGGAGACACTTTCGCATTACCACAATCAGATACATCCGATTGCCATTAAAATTTTATTTACTTTGCGACTGCTGCAGAATGATGGGTTTTAAATCCTTTTCTGTTGGGTTCCGAGTCATGTCGGCATCTTGGGAAATGAGAAGGCAGACTTGGCTGTAAAATCTGCATCCACTTTTTTTAGCAGAGGTCTTTCCTTTTATGATGTTAAAAGGTCCATTGTTTATCATTTTTCTTCTAACTAGCAAAAGCCATAGGTTCTTCAGATCGGAAATAAATAGCATTCTGTTAAAACGGACATTGTTTTGTGGCCTGCTCATTCTATACGTGAGATGGAAGTTAAATTAACTCGTCTCCGTATAGGGCATATGTGCTTTACCCACAAACATCTCATATTTCGAGAAAATGCACCTATATGCAACAGCTGCCAAGTTCCTTTTACTCTTCATCTTGTTTTAATTGAATACCCTGTATTTAATTCTTATCTGCTCGTTTTTCTACCACGGCTTCTTCAACATCACAAGACCTGATGGGTGAAAAATGCCACCCAAATATTTTTAATTTCTTTAAAGCTATTCGATTTTTTTTAACTTGCATTTAGTATTTATTTTCTCCTTTTGTGTGATACAAGATTAAAAGGAAATATTCATTACTTTATTGTATTGAATTTTCATGAATCATAGTTTTAAATTTTTAAGTTTCTAATAATTTTTGTTTCGTCATTTTTCTTGTGTTTCTATCTTTATAATTCTGATCTTGTATTTTAATAAATGAATATTTTATAAACCTTTTTATAATTTTATCATTTGATTGGCGCAGCATAGCCAAATAGTGTTCTTGAGCTAGAAACCAACACAAAACCATGCCATCCAACAAGGAAATTTCAAAGTTTTATCACACTAAATAATACATCTTGCATCCTATTTCCATTTTCTTTTTGATGTGCTTTGCATTTTTATACAGAAGATAGGATTATGAGTTTTAAAAAACCTCTAATTTGCAGTCATGTCAATCGAAAAATAAATTCTGTAACATATTACAGGGTTATAATAATATATAATCGAAACCTCACATTTCTGTTCCAGCCTACGCCTGGCGCCGTCTGTGCGTGGGATGTTGAAGAATCCACCGATCTGCCTGGCATTCAACGTATTTCGAAACTCGAGATCTGAAGAATGGATCCAGATACCGGCGAGTTATAGTAATTATTCTTTGTCTCTTCAAATCAATGTCACTTTAAAATCAACACATTCGAAATAGGTGTCATAACTTTAAATTGTATTATTTTATAGTTCTGTTTTTAAATTGTGAAGATGAATGATTTTTTTTATAATAAATGGAAAGGTCTCGGATTATACGTATTATAAATAAGGGGTGATTCGCTATCACATTTACTGATTTATAAGAGGGACATTCAGAGACTCTCTGGAATCAAACAGCAATGTAGGATCAAAACCGCAGTCGCAAAGAATGGAAAAACGTTGTTAGGACATTGATAACGCATCCACTCAGCAACTACCATCAGACAGTAGGATGGAAGCTTTCACGAATGAGAAAGCAGACATGCCTCTAATACACGGTGCATTCTGAATTGCCAGAAGTTTATAATCTGCACTAAAGATTATACGAAATAAATTTCTTCGACAGACACACCGTGCACTAGAGATGTGCCCTGAATTGGAAGAGATGTTTTAAAATGCAAAAGATGATCTATGAGCCAGTACACGATCGAAATGTGTTCTCTCTCCCCAAACTCCCTTCTGGAACAATTCGAAGTCATATAATGAGCAGTGCGCTTGACTACTGGAACCTAATTATTATTCGGCTTCCAGTAGGTTGCTTTCACAGAAAGATATGCGCAAAAATAATTATCACTTAATATTCAATCTGGCGCAGAATCAGACAGTTTTGTTAAGGCGCATACTTCAAACCTTGAGAAATACTTCTTGTAGCTTTTCTAGTATCTAATGCTAATAATGCTCTCCCAAGTAGGATCCACCAAAATTTATGGAAGTTCAGGATGACTGAACTCACTTTAATTTCATTTGTTCAACTCCTTTCAGTTTTTCAGAATTTTTTGGGGGGTGGAGGGGGGCATTTCTTTTGAATTACCAACTGTTTTAAAGCCTTTCCATATTTTATTTAACAGCTGTTACTACCAAGCTCTCATTGAGTACGAATACGTACGTGTTTGGGCCCCAGTACGGCGCTTACCAGATTTCCATCCACACTCCTTACAACCACAACAATCCTTTCGTCAATGGACTTGAAGCAAAGGAAGGAATGTCCCACTTCTTCGACTTTTCCATAGTAAGTATCAGCCCAATGATTCTTTAATTTTGCATGATTTTATCAGTTTAAGATAAACTGCAGGCAGGATGTTTCAAAACTCTTGGCACGAACTTGAAAGGTTCATAGGACACATAAAAGGCTCTACAAAAAATGGGCGGGAACATATTGCACATGTACAGGCTTTATACTGTAATAATAAAGGTACGGTAAAACTAAGTTAACATATCGGACAAACTGGTACATTTTCAGTGGTTCTTATTGGCTGTCAGATGAGATAAAAATTATGATACATAAATTTTAATAAATAATGTACACTCATGTCCAAAAATTAAGGATAATTCAGAGTCACGCGGAAATCGAACTCTAAAATACATATATCACCCGTAAAATGACTACACACATCTTCGAAATTCATATGCAAATTGCAGGAACACACCAGATGACACGGATAGTACGTCACTATGAAGAGAGTGTAAGAGAGTGATGTATAAGGAATACAGGCAAAGAAGTAAAATTGTTCGCAAGCGCTTTATAAGCCTTTCAGTGCAATAACCGCATAATTATGACACAAAGGACGCATTTGGATGATTTTTTACGTGGCAGAATTATCGGCCGTCTGGAATGTGGGCGTACACAGCTAGAAGTATCCGAGGAACTTGGAATCAACCAGAGTGTCATCTCCAGGCTTTGGCAACGATTTCAAGATGATGGTAGACTTTACAGCACAGGTCGCCCCCGAGTTAAAATGCCGAATGAGGACCGGTATTTGGCAGTTACTGCCAATATAAACAGACGGAGCACAGCATCAGAACGGTCTCGTCAGTTCTCTTCAGCCACTGGTACGAAAGTTTCAAGTAAGACCGCGTACAGACGCTTAGGGCAGATTGGTCTATGTGTTCGTAGGCCTGTCAGATGTGTTCCACTTACTGCAACTCACTGTCGCATGCGGTTAGCCTAGAGTAGATAGCATGCATTTTGAACACCGTAACAGTGGTCTTGTGTGATGTTTTCCGACGAGTCCAGGTTTAGCTTGCAGTCTGATTCTCGCCGGAGTTTCATATGGAGATCGCCATGTACCTGTTACCACCAAGAGAACTTCATTGATTGCAAGTGATGCAGGATTGCTCGTTTGGGGAGGAATTATTCTGGATTCCAGCACTGGCCTGCATGCTCAAATTGGAACCACGACAGGCCAAATCTATCGGGACGTCATTCTGGAACAACATGTACATTTATTTTGGGGTGCCATGGGCGCAGAATTCGTGTTTATGAATGACAACGGCCGTCCTCACCGTGCAAACATCGTAAACGAATGCCTTCGATCGGAGGATATCACCCGCATGGACTGGCCAGCATTCTCACCGGACTTGAATCCAGTAGAGCATATATGGGACATGCTTGGCCGACGACTTGTAGCCCGTCAACCACCTTCCTACTTGTCTACCGGAACTTCGGAAAGCATTGCTTGATGAGTGGTGTAATATTCCCCAAGACCAGATCGATAATTTGATACTCAGCATGCCTAGGAGTTGTATGGACCATATTGCATCGTCTGTGAGACATATTAACCATAACATATTAGACTGTATTAACCATCATACCAACCATGTAATATAGGTTTTTTTCGTAATTTGCTTCAGAGAGCAAAAAATCGCAATTTTTATTAATGATATCAAACATATAGAATCTCTTTTGCTCTTTACCTTTTGTTTTATAACTAGGCTTTACAAATAAGTCACATTTCTCTTGCTTCTGACTCTTTCTTTTCCTGAACTTGCATTATCCTCAATTTATGTACATGAGTGTATTTAAAAAGACACTATCATTAAAATAAAAATTACAATATTTTAAAAAATTATTTTCTACAATTTTATTTTAGAATTTACATTTTATCATTATAACTATTATGAAATCAATTTTTTTGCTGAAATTATCTTCCAGAAACTTATTTTTAAGCAA
The DNA here is from genome assembly GCF_947563725.1 of Argiope bruennichi. Lineage (NCBI taxonomy): Eukaryota > Metazoa > Arthropoda > Arachnida > Araneae > Araneidae > Argiope > Argiope bruennichi. The sequence continues at coordinate 141,431,496 of NC_079153.1, read as the reverse complement.
ACACTTATTTTTAAGCAAAACGTAATTCATTTAATTTATTAATAATAATTTAGATCTGAAAATTGTTAAAATAATGCGTTTTCGCATGAGAGAAACAACTTTATAAATTTCAAAATTTTAGGACGTAAGTAAAAAAATAAATATTAGAAATTCCCATCTTTATGAACATCATGTCATGTCAAATAAGGATTATGAAAAAAAATACTATCGCTTTTAATTTGAATCAGAATAAAATCAAATTTCCAAAATGAATAAATTAAATGATGCAATTCACTTGATGCATATTCACTTGGCATGTTTACGAAACAAAAGTAGCAAGTAATGGATTTCAACGAGAAATTGGGGATGCGTAGTTGACTTGTTTCCATTCTCTTCATGCGGAACTTGTATCCTGAATTTTAATTCTGAATTCCTCGAAATAAAATTGCAATGAAGAAAATGAAATTCCTAAAAGGTTCTTCCGCATGGAAAGACTGTGTTATTTTAATGCGCAATTTTCACTTTCTGGTATACAACACGAGGTATATAAAACACATTATATTCGAAAAATACCTCTCCGATTACGATAAACATATTTTTATAAACAAGTAACTATATTTGTTTGAATTAGATAACCCCAAAATGCAACCTTCTAGAGAGATCTCATTTGGCCCGATTTTGCAAAAGGAAACATGTAAAATGTAGTTTGATTTTTTCCCCAAAACTTTTTCACGTCATAATTCTTTAATCAATGTTTACGTTATTTTTTACAGGTAATTAAAAAGAGTTTGCCGAAACCTTATGAAACCGACTGCTTTGACTATTTGGGAAGGCTGAAAGAAGAAGGTCGTGTGGGTCCCACGAACCAGAAGGCTGGCTTACTTATAGTTTCATTTCACTTTCATTTAACTAATTACTTATAGTTTCATTTAACTTCATTAACCGATTTCTTATAATTTCATTTAATGCGACTAAATCGCTGCATGGCATGCGAATTAGTCGCACATATATACTGTTAAAAATTCCATGATGTTGAACAGCATTTTCATTATTATTGTATAACATTATTGAATATCGAATCATATATTATCTCGTAATATTGTACAATATTGTTCAACATGCTGTGCTTCCTTGTAGATGCGATTGATCGAAGTACAGGGTGATTCATATTAAAATATCCTTGTTTGGAAGGCACTGGCGAGAGATCCAGTCGACGTAACGTCTTTATATTTGGAGGATGTACATTTCAAGCCATCGGATATTTATTGGTGCAATAAAAAAGTTAGTTAAAAAAAAAGGTCGCAAGGTGAAATGTGGCATTGCGATGGGTTGAAGGTAGTGAATATGAAACATGACACCAACAATAAGTAACAAAATACAAGGTATCTGTTATAAACTCCATTATTACATTACTAAACGCAAAAATTTCGCCAGCTAGATAAAAATTCGAATATTCAACATTGCGGGCTGCATCGGAAAACAATATTTACATAATGGGTGAATGAAAGGTCTTTCGTAACAGATAAAAGCTGGGCATATAGATTCCGAACATTTTTAGGCTTTTCTCTTTGCCGGAGTGTGTATTGCTACTAAAGTTATTTTACCAAAACAGCAATAACTCTGCCAAAGAGCTTCATCTACACCAAGGGCAGAAATCTTTGCGTACGTCCAATAGCCCTTGCGCTCTGTAGTGAATGGAGAGACGTTTCGAGAAAATAGGCAGCTTTGTTGTTAAAGTAGGCTATGGACATAAAACACAGAGAAAACACAGATGAGTGAAGATGTCACTATATCTGTCGTTGAGCAAGTCAATTCGAACACAATAGAGACATCTAGTGCTCGCGCCGTATTAAGGCAACTGGAGTTGCCATACGCTACAGTTTGGATGTACATGCTGGTAGCACTCGAAGCCTATCCATATAAAATCCATCGTTCGTAAGAGTTAAAACCAGTCTATATGATGTGCGTGAAACGTTCGCTTTACTTTTTTGGCATGGGTGGATGTGGAACAGCATTGACCGTGGAGCCTCCTATGCACCGATGAGGCTCACTTTCACATGTGCAAAATAATGAACATCCAAAACTGCCGTATCTGGTTCATTGCGAATCCTCACTAAATTTAACAAATGCTACTGCATTCACCGCATATTATTGTTTGGATCGGTTTCACTGTGACTTTCTTGATTGGATCATTTTGCTTTGAGGAAGTCATTCCACAGGGACCAATAACCTGCCCCGTAATTGTAGCACCATAGTGTAAGTTCAATATTCCTGAGGAATATTCTGCAATATTCCGATCGGAATATTTTGTCTTTCCAATACTACAGCAGCGTGAATGCCTCACTACAACAAAATGGTGATCCTCCTCACATAGCACGTGTAGTTCAACAATTTCTACGACTCCATTTTACTGAGGATCGCATTATCAGTCCGGCATTTCCTAAAAGATGACCCCCACGTTCACCTGACCTAACGTTTTGCGATTTTTGGCTTTGGAGTTACCTCAAACATAAAATTCATCGAGGAAGCATAGGAAATCTGGCGGATATGAAGAACCAGATCCTCTTGCACGTACACAACATCGAACCCGATTTGTAACTGCCGCTGTGAATCTTGGTATAATACGATATAGTATGTTAGCCATGAAACAAGGTGGGCATATTAAAAACCATCTGTGAAACTTTTGTTTGCTGTTTTTTCTGTCTTTGGTTTGTTAATATCATTGAAATTTCTGTAGTAACAAAAATTTGTGTTACGTAGTAAAGTTTGTTACATTTTTACCTCGTACTCTGTCCTTTATTGTTGGTATCATGTTTCATTTCATTACCTTAAGCCGATCGCAGCACCACATTTTACTTAGTGGCCTTTTTTTAATTATTTTTTCTTATTACACCAATCAATTTTCCATTGCCTGAAATGTATATCGACTGGTTCACTCGCCAGGGTACTTACTTTACTTGGTACTTTAATTTGAATCACCCTATAGATCTGTAGCTTATGACGTGGTCAAATTTTGAGATTTATAGGGAATGACTAAGTATATCAGGAGGAATTTCGCTTAAAACGTTTAATGGTGATATATCTCTAAGGGAAAATGAAACGACGGAATTAACAACATTGTGCCTCGTATTAGTCTGAACAGGTGGAAAGCATTATGATACACTTTATTTCAGAAAATATCGGTGGAATCGACATTTACATACCCGAAATGGTTGATATACCCGAAGTTTCTCGAAATTAAAATTTTTTCCTATATAATATATACAACGTGGAAATTCCTTTTGTGTATTCAAGTATTTTTCCTTTCCTTTATATAACCTTTTCAAGTATTGAAATAAATAAGAATATTATTGAGATAAAAGAGAGTTTAAAAAAAACACAGAGTAGTACAGAGTCTTGACATCATCCAGCACGTATAAATTTTCTTACTTCAAAAATATCTAATTTTCTACTGAATTAATAATAATTGAAAGAAAAAATTACACAAAAATGAGAACTGATATCATTGAAAAAGTATAATCTTTAACTTTAAGATATACCGGTTTTGGTTTCTCTCTCTCTCTCTCTCTCGCTCGCTCGCTCTTTCTGCTATTTTTGGTCGTTTCAAAATATTAAACAAAAACTTTCTTGTTCTTTAATTTTCCAGCAAATATTTTAATTAAAACATTAAAAGTTATTAACCCCATCTGTTATTATGTTTTATTCATTTCTGTTTTAATACTAGCTTTATCACGTTTTCAATTTTGAATACATATTATGATTGATGCTCCCATTCGCATACCAAGTTCAAGTAGATGGACAAGTTTAGCATCAAAAATAGATTTTCAGGCATTTAAATATGAATCTTGGTTATTAAATTTGAAATGTGTTTTAAATACTATCAAAAAAGGCAAAAGAATGAGACTAATCTGGCTACTGTCAAACCTTCAAGAGTTTCATCACTCACCATTATTAAAGTTCACTAGTTCATGGATTGGTTTGTTCCATGAGTCGAGTCAACCATCAAGCATGCATTCCATATATTTCAAGCAGTTTTTAGGCTGGGAGGAGTATTCTTTATCATTTCCAGTAAAAAAAACCATTTTGATGTATGGAAAGATAATTTTGTAAGACCTCTTTAACTGGATTATAAGCGAATATTGAATTAATCTTGTCAGTTCTCATTTTTTTTACCATTCCGTCGATGGATATGGCATCATCTTGATGTGGAAAAGTTCCTCTTTGTATTTTAAAATCTCTCGTAATGTTGTGCAAATTTTTTCGGGTTACTAAACAAAAACGCTTTATTGAAGAGAGCCTTGTTTATCAAATATCTTCGTCATAGGAAGATGAGATGAAACAAGAGGGAGACTTTTATCAAGATTTGTGCCTTTATTTATTTATTTTTGACAAATCTTCCAGTCTCTATTTCATGTCCGAGGGGAACAGTTGGGACACCACTTTTATTTCTGAAACCTTTTGACACAACATGAACATTTTGCGTACAAACTTTCACAACTACAGGGTAAGTGAAACCAGATTTAATAAATCCCAATGCTTTTAGTTGGCGAATTCTTCCTCTCTTTGGTTTAAAGCTACTACTTCGGTGGCAGATATAACTTTTTTGTCACAAGATGATTTCTTGCAGTATATAAGATGATTGGCTCATATTTCTCAATTCTAAATTTCTACTTTAAAAACTCTTGAGACTGACGGAATGCTGACTCGGCGTATGATTTTGTAAATTAGCTGTTGTCTGAAAAGTTCCATAACATAACTCGCAGGTTTGGCTGCTTTTGAGGAAGATATTTTCTTCCGGATAAAACTTTCTACAGTAAGCAGTTTTTTCTCTTTCTAAATATTATCGCTGTATGGCTGCTAATGGCTGCATTAAAAGATTCCATTTCCAACTTATAAATTTTCAAAACGGAAGAAAGTTCAGTTTGTTATTTTTTATTTCTGGCACAATTTCTTTCCACCTATATAATCTTACACGGAGGCGATGCGTAAATCAAATGTGTAACCTAATCATTAGCAGCATGCCTTTCCGTCGAAAGCTTCTACCTATGAGTAAGTTCCTCTTTCTGTGGACTAGGTTGAAGCATTCATCTTTCTGTGGACTCGTCTGTCTCATGCACAATGTATTTCAGTTGAGATACTAGTAATTGTATTAAAATTTGGCCTTTGAAGATGTGCCTTTGATACCCAAGTTCATTATTAAATTTTCAATTTAATCGGCCAATAAGATGAGGTGCTAGATGTCAATGGTGGAAGCACCAAGAAAATCGAAGATATGGGGCACGGCCACTCTTGTAATATATCCTTATTTCATTTCTTTTGTCGTATAAAAAATCGAATGATTTATATCGATCACAAATTCTATGTTTTCATAGAGTACATTAAAAGATTGCCAATACAATTGCATGATTCTATAAATAATTTATTCTCCTTTTTTTATCATTATTTTTACTTTTTCACTTTTCAGAATATTTCATTTTTTAAACAACATTTATTTCCATTTTATATTTTATCCATTTTTTTTACTTTATTTTATTATTGTTTTAATCATGTGTTGATGCAATTTTGTATTTTTGTAGTTATTTGCTTCCAACATACTTTTATAAAACATATTTATATAACATACAAAACTAATGGACTTATTACTGATCAACACCCTTTAAATTTCTGATGCGAAACAATCCAGTTTCGATGTTGGTATACTGATGAAGACATTACCCTCAGAAGGTGAGATTTGTCTTCCTTTTCGTGCTCGCGACATTGCTTAAATATTCTGTAGCTGCAGGGACATCGAGAAATTCTCATAGAATAAATTAAGATATTTTTAAATTGACAGAATAAATACTGATATAACACAAATACAAGATATACTGAGGGCTACATCTCTTTTAATTATTAATTCTTGCCTATCTGCTAACCTTTCAGCGGGAGACAGTATGTGAGAGATATGCTCTTTATTTCCCGCAACTCTTTTCAATAAAAAATTAATCAAAGTTTGTAATTCGAGGCATTTATCTACTATTTGTATTTCAAAGATATTCGTGACCGTTTAAGTATGTTCTTTCAGCTGTATCTTCGATTGTTTGTTCTTTTAAATATTAACATAGATACAATCGACAGTTATATTATTCATTCAAAGAAGAATAAAGAAAAGCTATTTAAAAGAAAATATCTACGACTGCTGCTCTTGTGAAAGAGTACGTTAAGCGAAGAATGCGAAACTGTATAAAGAGAACAAAAACTAAAAGTGATGAAAAGGAAAACAGAACTACACTTTGAAGAAGTGAAGCCATCAAGTAAAGAAGATTTAAACTAGCCAAAATAGTAAACACACCAGAAGCACAAAAATTTAGCTGTGAGATTTTCTAATAATTTAAATATTTGGCACATCCGTAGTATATTTGCTCAGACTACAAAGATGCAATGACATGAATATGAAATTTACTTTCCAGCTAATAATTAAATTTTACTTTTTTTTTATTTCCATACTGTTTCAACAATTTTATATTACAAATTAAAATATTTCAATTAGTATATTGGTAATCTCATTTATTTTGTTTTAGGATCATTCGGCTAATTTATAGATCATTTTCTATCACTTTTTGTGTTTTAAGATTACAATATATCCATTCCTTTGTCAATAAAAATAGTTTAAAACTATTATACTTTTTAACCTTTATTCCGTTACAACTAACTTTAATAATTAACTTCTTAATCTGATTTAAGTATTTTTTTAATAGTGTATCTGAGAAATGAGCGGAAGCCTTTTATGTTGGTACAGAGGGCGGACCAGCTGAAAGGTTAAATAAAGGCAAAAAATCTAATATGAATAATTATTTTTGTGAAATTGTAATTATTACTACTTTTGACAGGAATGCATCGAGGAGTGCAAAATGTCGTTGAGCAGAACAGAATTGAATTGTGTCCTCACTTCGATATGGTATCCACACAGCTTCAGAAGATGCGAACCTGGTATGTTCTTCCTATTTTTGAACGTCAACGTTTCGAATCTTACAATGTATCAATCATGTAAACTGGAACATCCCAAATCGTACAGTGACGTACAGTACTGTTTACAATGGTTTCTGTACTGTTGACCTGAAAAAGATTTTTTTCTTTAATGCTCTCGATTCACTTCCTAAATAGCCCAAATTTATTCTCGTCTCACAAGATATTGAAAGTCTAGTACGACCGGCTGGAAGTCAGTATGAATGGATATTCTTGTTTCAATCATTTGTTCAAGTAAATATTTTTGTCACAAATTGTCATTTCAGAGATTTGAGTGATTGTTGAGGTGGCATTTTCAGCCAATCAAATTATCAAATGATTAAGTAATAATTAATAATAATAACTCGATTCAATAGATAAAACGAATTGACTTCCATGCATTCATTTAACTACAAGAGTCATCCAGAAACTAAATTCAGTTAAACAAATAAAAGAAGGAAAAACAATTATTAGAAGAACATTTTTATTGCATAAGGAAGTGCAATGCTTAGATTATTTTTCACTCGCCATTCTCACCATAGCTGAAGCCTTTATCGTATCAAGAGTTTTTTTTTTTTTTTTTTTTTTTTTTTTTGCTATTGTAGTTGGTAGATGCCTCTGCGATTATGAGAAATTTGAGAAAAGTACATTGACAGTGTCGTAATGGTGAATCTATTGTTATTTTTTTTTATCTTCTCTTCAGTGTCTCTTGGCAAATATTCATCCATCAAAGACTCGTCCAATTCTCTATTTGCCGTGATATTTTCACATCCTCCAAGAAACTTCTCACTGCACGTCCTTACAATTAAGTCACTCAAATTCGTTTTGTCCATCAGTGAATTTCAATTGGTTTAGTGTTCCTAAGCGAACGTAAGAAGGCGAATGGTAGAACGTAATTTTCATGAGGCAGAATATTCAATTTTTAAAAAATTTTAATGACTTTACACGCAGCCGACATAAAACTCAACGAATCTACAAATGACTTCTGTTTTTTACCAATGAGTCAGCAAAATAGATGTGCAAGTGTTAAATCAAGAAATGAGTGCTTCCGAAGTTTAAAAGGAAACATCAGTTCTGAGTACCACCCATATTTCAAACAATTGCCATTTGCTACCATTTTCCCTACTTATGTAAAAATTGTTTTGCCCTTGATTATCATTCAAATTCATATCAAGAGGCATTTAGATGTCTTTGATGTCAGTATTATCTTTCACAAGAAATGCGCCTGAGAGTCGAAACGAAGTGCAATGTCCAAAGTGGGATTCATTGTGTTAATTTAATTTATGGCGTAGGTCGATCGACCTTCTCTTTCGCTCTAGCCAATGCAGTTCAAAGAAAAGGATCGTACATCACAGAAAAATATTATTGCTTGTTTTAATTATCTATAGGTTTACATCATTTTAAAATTCAAAACATTACCTTTTGAATAGTGCCAATTTAGTCTGCGTGTAATTTTTTCTTAAATTTTGAAATTTTTTGAAAAGGATTTTTCGCATATTTTTCAACGATAGACTTTATTGTTGCAAATGTCATATTGTCAACCCGTCTTCATTGTTTCTCAGCTCAATTTTCTTATACTGTTGAAAGTTTAGGAAGAATCTTTCTGCTAATTATCTTAACAGTTTTTATGGGAAATCTAAAAGCGAAATTACTTTATAGGAAATTATCCAATCGCTTAAGTTTTTAAGGCGCTGTACACGACTCCATAAACAGATTATGTGCGAAACTATTAAAATAACACGATTATAATGCTTATCACAAGTTGATGCATAAAAAATTAAATTTGATGGTATTATGAGCATTATCTTACGTAGCTTTTACTAAGAGATTATGATACACTTTCATAACTAGCATTACTGGCGGACTAGCTGGGAGTCAAAGGCAGTTAATACATTCATTAAGTGAAACCTTTAATTATTTAATTAAAAATGGTAGTTGTAAACGATTTTACTGCAAAGAAAAATTCGGGTACACGTCCAGGCTTAGAAGCGAATCTCATATTCTAACCGGAAGTGTGAGAGTAGGTTATTCTAGAATATATGTGAAAAACATGTTACAGTGCGTCTCAAAAGTATATGGACGGGTGAATGTTAGAAATAGCAAATAAAAAAATGAATCAATATTCCTGAAAAAAAACCAATTAGCATATGGAATTATAACATACGTTTATTACAACACAGAAATATTATGCTTATATCATTTTTTGTAAAAATATAAATTGAAAATAAGCTGTCCCAAAAATATATGTACAATGAAAAGAATGTCTTTTTTTTCTACTGTATCGAATAATTTGCATATTCTGCGTTCGGTGCAAGTGACGTAACAGCTTTTAAATAAAAAATCATTGCTTGTTTTCCATTCTCAAGTAGTTGAAAAATAAGAACAGAAAGACGGTGATTTTCTACGAATTCCAGAAAGAAGACTCCCAGGAGCAACTGAAGCAGTGCATGGGTAAAGTGTGTGGACGGAGGCTGGTCTCCTTCAATGCATTTTCAGTAAACAATGATTTATTTTAAAACTTCGGTTTCTCTTCGAGCAGACTTCTTAGAAGAAGCGATACACAATGGCTTAGACGAGAGAGGGTAACAAGCACTCGGGACATTTTTTCGCCCCTTCATATTTCCATTTTAAAAATTGACGTAGACGTACTATATTTTGTTATGATAGTGCATGAGGCGTCCATACCCTTGTTTCCCGGTTGCTATGTCACTGGAGATACAATATTTTGAGTTTGGATAGTCTTTTGATAAGGAAAATGTATTTTCGTTGCAGCAAATGAAAGGGAACTTCTGGCCATGTACACTGCAAGATGTGATGGAAAATGCAAACAGCCATGCATGTGAGTTGAAAGTTTCTATTTTTAGAAAAATTGTCCAAATGAATTTTAATAAAAAAATTATTATTTAGTTTAGTTGAACTGTACTAATTCGAAGACGAGGACTACAACAAACATTTGATTTAAGAAAGAATGGATCTAAAAATGAGTTTCGTAAGAGGAAATTAGAATCATATACTTTTTAAAATCTAAATTTAGTAGTAGCGGTTTATTTTCAGCACTACATAATGCTAATAGATAGTATTTAATTAATAAATAAAAATTAACTAATTTGAATAAATAAATTGCTGATATTCATATTCGAAAACTTATAATAGGTTTTAAAGTAAGCATTTCAACAAATAAGTAACTCATTTCAATAAATAATACTTTAAATACTAAATGAATATTGAAAGTCGTTTTTAAAAAGCTGTAAACTTTATGTTCAATGGATTCAATGTTTTTTTAAATAGCTGCTTTGATCATTGAATACATTGTGCAGTAGTAAAGTCGTGGGAAAAATACTAAAGGATATTCATAGTAATAAATTTGCGCAATTTTTAGAAGACAAAACGCGTTTCTCCAATTTTTAATTTTGATTTCGAATTAACCAAAATAAATGTGAATAATTGACGACATTTCAACATTATTTTGCTTGGAAAATTCAAGGGACCAAGGGAAAAAAAATTCAAATTAAAAAGCTCGAATAAGTCAAGTTTCACTGTATTTTTAAAAATTTCATTTAAAATCTATATAAATAAATGGCACAAACATTTGAAAATAATTTTACTTCTTAAGTACTTTAAATTTTCTCATGACAGTAGTTCCTTACAAAAGGCATAATAAATTGTCCACGATATCTATCAGCGCCGATCTCTTAGCCATCTTTTTCAGAAACTGACTTTACATTATCTTCTCATCTTCCAACCTCATTTTGACTATTTTAATGACAATTTACTTGGTTCTTTTTTTAACTTGAAGTAGAAAAGTATAACTGTGATTGAATCAATCTAGAAAAATTCTTTTATTTTTTAAATTTTAATAGAAAATTTGCGCACAATCCTTTTTTGCCGAGTAGCGGCATGATGACATTTTGAATGGATACTTGATGGAATTTACAAATATGTAAGCCCTACATCTTTAAATTAATTATGCACGTGGGGGACTGCTAAGAAAACGCTTGAAGAAATGTGGACAACCGTTCTTAGTTAGAAGTGATTTAAGTTGGCACTTAATTATTTTTTTCGTATGCATATTTATTTTAATACTTAATTGTTATTACAATTATTTTCCCCGTGTATACGAGCAGAAAGTATTGTGATTGTCAAAAAATTATGCCTGGATATTTTAATGAATCTCCAAGCATTCAAACTTTCAGAATCAGATAAAAATAACACCTTTGAAGTTATAATAAGCATCTCGACAACATAACACAATGGAATGATGGCTTTTACACTTTTTGATTTTTATAAAATTTTAACCGAAATCCACCTAAGGAAAATTTATCTATGTGTCCATTCTAATCATGTAATTACAAAAACTGGAAAACAATACGAGTCGAGGAATAAAGTTTAGAAAAAGTTTTACCACCAAAATTAGATACGCATCAAATTTTGGACTAAATTATAAAATCTGTCAAAAGTTTGCCTTTTTGTTTATGAGTATGTGAAAGTGATAACTCAAAAAACACTTAATAATTGTAATATGATTTGTAAATTTAAGATCAAAATTGTAAATTTTTAGCAAATTTCGGATCTATTTATACTCACAAATCCTTATTCGATTGTCTTAACTTTACGTCGAAGCAAAACACACAGCGCAACATATTTTGTAAATCTTGAGGAAGCACATCTTGCGGATTATTTTTATATTTTTAAGGTGCTGTTTGAAAAATTAAAAATATCTTTAGTGTTATGAATGTAATTTCTTAATATCTTTAAAGCAAATATGTATGTTTGTGGCTTCTGAAATTTTCGTATATCTTTTACTTTTCAGGGAATACATCATGGAAACAAAGAGACTTGATTTCGTTCCAGCTGAAAAAGTAATCACTCTACTAAATTCCTTCCAATAATTACTTTTTGAGGTTTCTGCGCTATAGTTCATTGCGTAAAACGTTTTTAAACCAAGCGTGTCATTTCATTTCATAACCGGTGAATCTGATATGCGTTGTTGCGCATCTTCTCCGCGATCTTTCGAGATAATTGCAAAAAATTGTGAATAAGATATTTTAGCGCAAGGGAAATCGAAACTCACGATCAAAGCTTTAGCGGAGAGAGAGGAAGGGGTGGGTGTCATATATTAAAGCAGTTTAGTTTAAAATTTATAAAGAGGAGGAGCTTGTTGGAGCACAAGAAGATGCTGTGGGACTAGAAAATCAAAAGTAACAATCGTATATTTTAACTGCCAATTTGAAAGGTTTGTTGCAGTCTCCAGTTTGATATACGGCGTGTTACGAGCAGTAAGAGAACTACAGAATATAAAAAGCATTTTCAAGTCTATTGAGTTACAAATGAAGAAATTTATCGTTTTTATCGGTGGCAATCTGCAAAATTTTTTTCCTATCTCTGGGGCTGGAAATTGCTTTGCTCGGATTTAAGCCTTGTGAATATGATTTGACTCTAAACAGAAATCGCCTCCTTATATTCACTGCCGAGCAGTTAGTTTCAAAGATTCTTAAACAATAGTCTCTCAAACTAATATCATTGATTCACTGCAGCCCTTTAAATTTTTCCTATAGTAAAAACAATGATAATTCATTTATCCACCAGCAGTGATAAATATTTGGCAGCTTCACTGGCATACTGGCATGCGATTTCGAAGACCCTAAGTACTGCTCTCCATAGTATAGTTTAAACGAATATTTGGAAGACCTACGTACAACAAGGAACTCGCCCAAGATTCTACGTTGACCATGCACTATTATTGACTGACGTTATTTTGATTAATACTTGTAACCGTAGCTATAAGAAAACAGTTTATTTTCTTTCATGCCCATTTCTTGTCTCCTCGTATACTCCTACACAAGGAAATTTTTTGTTGTATTGCGCTCTTGAAATTTTAGCGGTGAGTGTACATTAATCCTGCATATAAACATTTCAATTCAAGATGTTATTTTCTTTCAATTTGAATTATTTGCGACCAACATTCTAGAATTGTTTAAAGGACTTATTTTCCTCAATAACAAAAAAAAATCTTTTCAGCAAAAATAGTTTTAAATGCTTTTTATAAGAAATCGCTGTCACAGAGGTCTTTAAATTATTTCAACTTAGGTATGAAAGCATTATCAGTCCCTATAATCTTATCTAAACATTAAAAGCTAATTTTAAGCTAAAAATAATTAAAATAATCTCCAAGATTAAAACTTTTGAATAAATCAACTATCTAGAAGAAATTGAACAACTCTGTAGTATCTCGGTAGAATTCTGAAGAAATTACCTCTAGATCAGGCGTTACTACTATTGGTATGACAACTGTTGTTGACTAAGATGATAAAATATTTTCAAAAAAATACTTAGATCAGTTCGAAAACTTTTGAATTAGACTTTTGATAGCAGACTTTCCTTCTATAAATGAATAGTAGTTTCTCTTACATTATGATAATAAGAATTTCAATAATACGTAAAGAAACGAAACTGATCTGACTGAAAATTAAAACCCTTTACACGGGATAATTCAAAGATTTTCTTTCAGAGTTGGTGGGAATAGTAGATGAGCTTCCTGGAAACAAGAAAAAAGGTCAAATTATGTCTGCTATCACATACTTTTTTTCTCTCCGTCGCGTGCCCCTCGAAATAAACAAAAAAATTTGTAGTAAAATTTGCAACCAATTAAAAACGTTAAAGATATTGAAAGAAATATGTTTCTTCTTAAAGTGAAAAATTGGCGGAATTTCTTTTACCTTAAGAGAAGTCATACTCTCTTAGGTAAAACTTCACTCTCCGACCAGCCATAATAAACCAATAACCGACCAGCACGGATAATAAATACTGCATAAACGATCCGCCGCTACAGCAACAATGGTGGGAACTGTAGTTAAGTACTAAGGGCCATCACCGGCCATGGTACAACCCTTCCCTAAGGAAGTACGTCCCATCATCGATGAGAAGAGCCAGACACCCACCTTTTCGTGTACCCTCCACGGTGGCGAGATCCGACCGCCATGCCGGAAGCCTTTCAAGGTGCCCCCGGGGGGATTACTTAAAGACAAAAAGGTTTCGTTCATTTATTTCAAGAAACGTTGATTTTTTTTTTTTTTTGTTGGACATTCTCTTACTTTAGATTAGTATCGACAAGATTATATTTAAATCAGATTTGCTGTTTGTACAAATGTTTTTCGAATTGTAATGTAAATGTAAATGTATAAATTTAATCGAGTTTTGATATCTTATCTCGTGTGCGCGGAAATTTTGTTCATTTGTATATTCTCGATATCGGTATTTTAATTGAATGGGTCGGAAAATAATCATAACGAATCGACTAATTTAACCAAATTTTGAATCCAAAAGTTTCATGACACTTCACAATCAATTCAAATCTCTCACATTTATGTTATTAAAAAAGTGGAAAGGAAATTTTTAAAATTTCTATATTTTTGATTTAAGCTGAAGTATAAGTTCTATATTCATTGCTCTCTTATACTCTGATAAAACTAAAACTTTTAATATGTTGCCTAAATAAAATTTGTTATTAAAACTAAAGCTTGTTTTCAATGAAATGTTTTAAATCAATTCTCCAAAGAAATATAATATTTCATTTCATTTTGCAGATTGTTTGCGAGACCCCAATGCAGATGACAAAGAACACATTGTAAGTTTTCTTCCATTTTTGTGTGTCAGTAATAAAAGTAGCAGGATCAAGACATTCTATACTTAAAAGCAGAAATATTCAGTCATTTCTACAGGCTCATTATTTGCATACAAATGTCCTTGATGAAAATTATCATAAATCATTTATTTATGATTTATGTTAGTGAGTTTGATTAAGGAACTGTTTATTGTCAAAATAAGATTTCAAATTTTGCTTTTTGTTCACAAGCAAATTTCAAATCAACAGATTTCAAAAACTGAAAAAAGTGACAGAAAATAATTGCAATAAAAACTGTTGATTATTTAAAGATAAAATAAGCAATAACTAATTGATTTCTGCATTATTTGTATAAAGGCCATTATTTCTATTTGAAACAAATATTTCTTTGGTGTCTTCCTTTTTCAGTGCTTCTGAGTCCTTCTTTGTGGCAAGATTCTCCCCTGCAATTAAAACCATTTATGAAACTCTACCAAAATATCAGGTGAATAACTTTGCTTTTTGCACAAGATTTCAAAAGAATTTCATTGATTTGCTGTGAGAGGCAAAAAAGAATCTTAAAGCTAAAGTGAAGTATATAAGTATTATTCTAACAATGATTTTTCCCGAACTTCTCTTCTATCCATTATAAATGTTTGAGTCTGTACATGACTAATATAAACAATTAAATAAACTAAAAATATTACGGTCTCGTTTTCGACGTTGGAAAATCGTATATTCGAGACCCTCTTCTAACAGCGACCGTTGATGCACGAATTAGAGTCATAGAGATGTTATTTCGCGAAATCGAAGCACGGTCTTTCTCACTTCAGAATATTCTCCATTCGGATCTCTGTTCAATCTTCGTCGAAACAACCCGGGAAGTTTTCAGCAGTTGAGTCTTCCCTGACGTCTCCATAATATCACTCCCAAACGACCACTTTGCTTTTCGGGCTTAAGAAGATATTACAAAGAGTTTCTCCTGCTATTACTCCTGTGCTCCATTAAAGAAGGTGCTCTAATGTAGTGGCCCTGCTGTGCACAGAAACTTGTGGATAATCGCTGCTGTACGTAGAGGGCGATTTTTTTTTTACATAATTTTTCAAACCGCCAGGTTTTGTCGGAATCTTTAATATACACGATTTTCCAAAATTTATACCATCAACAAATATCTGGACATAAAATTGGAGATCAAAAAACCTAACAGACCGCACACGTTCAGTATTTTTATCAATATTGCAATCTATTCTTGTGATCTTCTCGGCTTTCAATTAAAAGCTTGATTCATTTTAATGAGCTGTATTTTTCTATTCCCTCAGAATTCTTTATCTAATTTTTCGCCAGAAAGTTAAATTGATTCTGCAGCTAATTATCTGTAAAATATTGAATATCGTTTTTCGAGAAACATTTTTTTTACAGAATATTGTCTCTTTTATTGCATACAGCTACATGATTTCAGAAGGAATGTACAGAATGAGTGTACAGATGGAATGAGCATATCGATACTGTGTACAGATATTCTTTACCAGAAATGCGGTTCATTCGCTTTATCCTAAAACATTCCTCTGGCGAATGATAAATTATTCAAGCAGTTTTATAAACATATTTACAAGACACATAAAGATAGAAAATTTAAAAGGCCAATGAAATATTTTCCATGGAATCTTTTGACTTGTCTTCTTTTAAAGCTTTTGTAAGAAAATTTGCAATTTAAAGTTCTGTTTGAACATGTTCTAATTTGATTATATTATTTCCGAACAAATGGTTTATGAAAACACACATTCATATCCCTCGATTGACTCGAGAATTTGGTGGATTTAAATCATTATATTGCTGCTTGACTATCTAAATTTATGATGACATCATTGTTTCTCTCATTGTATCAAAGGCACGACAATGTTGAAACAATATCCTCTCGATATTGCTTCTGTATTCAGAATATCTATATATCGAGGAGCGAATATATTGTACTACATATGGTGCTAATAGAGGTTTAAATTGATTTCATTTCAATTCAATAATAAATGTTTAATCCAAATAATGTTTTGACATATTTCAGAAATATCAACTAAACTTCACACGTTGAGAAACGAATGCTTTTTTTTGTTGCTGTTGCTGTTTCTGACATTTACATGAAACTAATATATTACCTAACACAGTTACGTTACCAGAAAATGCCTTACCATTTTTCACATCCATTGCTAGCATGAAAAGTACTATTCAGAAAACTAAATGTGTCATAAAATAATCCTTTATCTTGTATGCCGTCCAATAACTTAATACTCTTTCAATCAAATGATAACTCTTTCTTCTTTTGCTTATAATTAAATTGTAACAAATGAAATGTTATCTACAAATGATAATCAGAGTGTGTTTTCCATTAGTTAAATATAAAAGTTTATCCATTAATGAATGATACATAATAATGCTAACTATTCATTTGTAAAAGGAAAATTTTAACTTTTCTTTCAACAGTTTGGAGTTTTAAAGCATTTTCTAAAGTATGTGCAAAAGTTTATCACTCGTTATATTCCTATTCCGACCCTTACCATGGTACCATTTTCAGGTTTACAGTTTCTGAGCATGAAAATTTTCAGGTTTCAACTCTTGCACTTTAGATATACAATGAGTTACAATCTGAGACATCTTGTGGCCCAAAACAGTGTTACTTTGAAGTTCTCTTATAATAAATTAAAAATTTAATTATTACATTTTTAATTTAATATGTCAATAATTAATTTTGGATAAAATTTTTATTCTATTCATTTTGCTAAAATGCATTATTTTTTTACTTACTATGAGTTATGCCCGCTAGTTATCCATGTTTATACTCCATTAAGTTATTTAAGATGTTCGATATTTGTAAATAGTAATAGTTCATTGAGCGTAATAAAAAGATAATATTCTGACCTCCCGCATCTGGCAAAGGTTAATAATATCCTATTATTTCATAATTAATGAAATTTGTATTTTTTAAAAATTTTATTTGTAAGCTAGATAAACAATATCGTTTTAATTGATCAGTCTGAAGACTCTTTCTTAGCCTAATGGCCTTAGACAATTGCCTAGTTTGAAATCCACCCCTGGTTGCAATGACGTGATACATTTCATCGTCATTATAAAAAATAGTTAAATATCTACTTACAAGCATATTTTGATAACTAACACTAATGAACTCACAATTATCAGCATCATTAATTATTACATTAATACAATTTTTTTCATTCATTTATTACCTGTCATTACCTCATTTGTTACCTGTTTCTACCCCAACCCTTTCTTCCACCTTTCTCTTATTCTTTTCCAATTTACGTACGCTTGCTAATCTTTTCATCTCTAATAAATTCCTCATAACCAGGCGGGAGTAACATATGAACAGTTTCTATTATATTGTCATATAAATATTCAGTTTTTTATATCAAAAAATTTAATAAACAAATTTAATTTTGATGCAAATGCAAATAACAAACCAAAAAGATTCAATCTTTACAACTGGGGATTTCGACTCTGAAAAGTCTTATTTTTTAAATATGCATCAGATTTGGCAGCTATAGATCAAAAGGTTTGGCCTGCAAAACGGCAACGCACACACATTCATCTTTAGGCTGGGTTTACACTCGGCCAGTAGACAGCGCATGCGTAGAAAGGCTGAAAATGGCTATTCGGTCGATAGCAAATACACTCATGTCCATAAATTAAGGAAAATGCAAGTTCAGGAAAAGAAAGAGTCAGAAGCAAGAGAAATGTTAATTATTTGTAAAGCCTATTTATTAAACAAAAGTTAAAGTGCAAAAGAGATTTTATAGGTTTGATATCATTAATAAAAAATGCGAATTTCTGATAACTGGCGAAAATTACAAAAAAAAAAAAAAAAACTATTTAAAAATACCAATATTACATGATTGGTATGATAGTTAATACATAGTACGTCTCGCAGACGATGTAATACAGTCCGTACAACGCCTAGGCGTCTGAGTATCAAATTATCAATCTTGGGGAATATTACACCACTCATCAAGCAATGCTCACCGAAGTTCCGGTAAACAAGTAGGAAGGTGGTTGACGGGCTACAGGTCGTCGGCCAAGCATGTCCCACACATGCTCAACTGGATTCAAGTTCAATGCTGGCCAGTCCATGCGGGTGATATCCTCCGATCGAAGGCATTCGTTTACGATGTTTGCACGGTGAGGACGGCCGTTGTCATTCATAAAAACGAATTCTGCGCCCATGGCACCCCAAAATAAATGTACATGTTGTTCCAGAATGACGTCCCGATAGATTTGGCCTGTCGTGGTTCCAATTTGAGCATGCAGGCCAGTTCTGGAATCCAGAATAATTCCTCCCCAAACGAGCAATCCTGCATCACTTGCAATCAATGAAGTTCTCTTGGTGGTAACAGGTACCTGGCGATCTCCATATGAAACTCCGGCGAGAATCAGACTGCAAGCTAAACCTGGACTCGTCGGAAAACATCACACAAGACCACTGTTACGGTGTTCACAATGCATGCTATCTACTCCATGCTAACCGCATGCGACAGTGAGTTGCAGTAAGTGGAACGCATATGACAGGCCTACGAACATATAGACCAATCTGCCCTAAGCGTCTGTACGCGGTCTTACTTGAAACTGTCGTAGCAGTGGCTGAAGAGAACTGACGAGACAGTTCTGATGCTGTGCTCCGTCTGTTTCTTTTGGCAGTAACTACCAAATACCGGTCCTCATTCGACATTTTTACTCGGGGGCGACCTGTGCTGTAACGTCTACTCACATTACCATCATCTTGAAATTGTTGCCAAAGCCTGGAGATGACACTCTGGTTGATTCCAAGTTCCTCGGATACTTCTAGCTGTGTACGCCCACATTCCAGACGGCCGATAATTCTGCCACGTAAAAAATCATCCAAATGCGTCCTTTGTGTCATAATTATGCGGTTATTGCACTGAAAGGCTTATAAAGCGCTTGCGAACAATTTTACTTCTTTGTCTGTATTCCTTATACATCACTCTCTTACACTCTCTTCATAGTGACGTACTATCGGTGTCATCTGGTGGCTTCCTGCAATTTGCATATGATTTTTGAAGAGGTGTGTAGTCATTTTACGGGTGATATATGTAATTTAGAGTTCGATTTCCGCGTTACTCTGGATTATCCTGAATTTATGGACATGAGTATATTTGCCCCGACGGACAATAATATGACGTTGTATTGCATTTTTTCTTACTGCGTATGCGTTTGTAGAATTTGGCGGGGTTTTTTTGGCATTGAAAAAAGTGATCATTTAGCATAGATTATTTCCGACATTTTGTGCTCTTTGTTCTTTCTGATGCGAGGTTGTTTGTGTTTCTCGTTTTATTGCCATTTCTTTTCAATAGTTTTCCAAATTTAAGCATGTTGACCTTTTTTTATTTTACCATGTTTCTTTGTGTAAATATCCACCATTTTAATAAAATACATTGTGAAAAAGAAAAATTCAGCTATGCCAAAACGGCAATTTGTAGCCAAGCATGGAATGCTGTGATCTAAGTATAAATTTGTCCCTTTCCTCGCATGGGATGCGTACGGGCTGTTTTATAACTGGCCGTATGTAAACAGGCCGCTATATCCTTCGACTCCAGGTTGGGCATCTTAAAAATGGTATATGTATATATATATATATATATATATATATATATATATATATATATATATATATATATATATATATATATATATATATATACACTGGTGTGCAAAACTTAAGCAACAATGTAAATTTTAAGCAGGTAACCCTGAAATTGCAGAAAATGGGTTATTGCGATCCGTACAATGAACACGCAATTCAGTAGAAAGGTGATACATATGCAAATGTCAGGAACAAAACATCATAGCCGACGTGAGTGTAAGCAAAACGCGTACAATCGGCGTGCGCATTTAAAGACTACAAGGAAAGGAGGCGCAATTAAAGACATTCGCTGCAAGTGCAAGTGAGTTCTTTCGTGAAATATGGTTAGAAGAAATCACCTGGACTTCACACTTGGAAGAATGATAGAAAAGCTGAAGGAGGAGCACAGTTTGACCAGTGTAGCTGAAGAGTTCGAAATCAACAAAAGTGTCGTTTCGCGCGTTTGAAAAGCCTTCCAAACCAGTTGCTAGAAAGGTCTGTGGTGGCCGCCCTAGAAAAACAACTGCAGTGGATGACCTATATATCGTCCTGCAGGAGAAAAGAGCCCGTTACCAGTCAACAAGCGCCACTGCTCAGCATCTGTGTACAGACAAGTGTCGCGGTTTATTGTGGCCAGAAGCCTTCATAAAGGTGGCTTATTCGCCCACCATCCTGAACGCAGCATCCCTTTGAAAGTTGGCCATTAGTGGCACCGTTTAGAGAGGTGTCAAGAGCAAAAAAACTGAACATCTCATCAATGGAGTCATGTCCTCTTTACGTATGATTGGATGAGAGTCGTTTCAGTGCCACAAGTGATTCTCAACGCCATTTGATTATTTGATTTAGAGATAGGTCGGTACATGGTTTCATCCCAGTAACATTACGGAAAAAGACCTCTACGGTGGTCCTGGAGTTGTCGTCGGGGAAGCATTATGCTGAACGGGCAGGACTGAGCTCCCTATTTTCGACAGAAGTTCTGTAACCGGAGATCGCTATTGTAACGTGGTGATCCTTCCCCATAAGCGTCTGTTCCGAGGTGCTATTGGACCAGACTTCGTTTTTATGGATGACAATGCACGGCCACACTGGACAGCTGATGTTCAGAAGCTACTGGAAAATGAAGATATCATTTGAATGAATTGGCCAGCATTCTCTCCGCATTTAAATTCCACAGGACATGTGTGAGATGCTTTCTGGAGACGTCTTTCTGCACGATTACATCTTCCAGAGAACACCCAATAACTGAAACAGATGCTGATTGAGGAATGGACACGCATTCTTACCTCAACAACTGTTGTACAATCTGGTGCTGAGTATGGAGGAACGATGCAAAGCAACCATTACAATAAGGGGATGGTATATCCCATACAAAGGAACATCTGTTTGTTGTTCTTCCTCTCGGACAGACAATCATGTGTAACGATACTATGAGTTTAATAAAGTCTTTCTTTGTTTGATTCCATACTATATGCATTGTATTCATTTTTGCGCTACTATTCTTTCGACATCGTTTAAGTACAAAATGCTGCCTCTCATTTCTGAATTTCATGTCTCTCATATTATTTCTCGTGGAGTTATGGCAAAAAATGTACCTGTTGCTTAAGTTTTACACATTAGTGTATATATAGATATACTTTTTTTATAAAGATAGATTTCAACAATATATAAAATAGTTTCTTTTGTTTCAGCTGACAGAGGTTTTCAGCAACATCGGCGGTTTTATTGGAATGTGGATGGGCGTATCCTTAATTGCTCTTTATAATATGTTCGAAGAAGCACTTGTTTTTTTATGGAAATCTTTGATGGCGAGAAATTTCAATTCTTATACAAAAGTTGTATAGAACTGAATATCTTCTGTACCTCCTCTTAATATTGAAGTTTCTTCACGAAATATGATGTAAATATTTCATGTAATGCGTTTCTGACGCTTAGCACTTAAAAATGAAATAAATTTTCATATTTACTAGTGCTTAAATATCATGTTTTTTTATGCCATTTTACTTGTTCCATACATGTAAAGACAGAATTTTGTAATTGATTTTTCACTCACTTTCAGAAATGTTATTTTCTATATACTACAATTGTTTGTTCTCGATGATAATACACATAATATTAATTGATGCTACACACATGTCTACAATTCAATAATCAGTTAATCATCAATCAACCCTTAACTGGGGAGGGGAAATTTTAGGACTTAACTGGGGAGGTGATGTTCAGCATGAGACCGCAATTTATTTATTACGCAAATTAAATTTTCTAATAAATGTATTAGTATGAAAAACTGCCAATATATTTTGCAGATATTTTTCTTGATATATAGATATGTTTTAGAAATTTTTCAAAATATATTGTTAATGAAAAAAGTAAATGCATTGGAACATACATTTTCTTCTCAAATTACATATTACGATAAATAATATTCTTGAAAAACATATTACTTTTTACTTTTTAAATCATATTTATTTTTACAGTATATGAAGGTATATAGAAGACAATATAATGTAAAATTCAACAATTATATGAAAAATTAAAAAAAAATTGACAATGGGTAAAATTGGCCCTTTTTCTATCGGCTTGTGTGACTTTCATAGCACGGTTTTCTAGGGCATTTTAAACATACAGGTTACGAACTAGTATAAATATCAACCTAAAATTTTTTTATATATATATCTCTTGGCATATAAATATATTTTATAAATTTTTCAAAGTACATTATCACTAGAAAAATTTATTAATTATGTTTGAACATACATATCAGAATCAGTTGAATGCGTATTTTCATCGAAAAACTCTTCTGTACAATTATCCTTATCACTAAAATCACGGTCTGCTTCATTTAAAAGTATCTGGAGCACTGCTTCATAATAGGATCAGTAAATTGGGCGATATTTCGGGTCCCAAGTTTTAGCAACATCTGCTAAGCCTTGTTTATCACTGGGACACTAACAGGAAGTGCGATCTTAGAGACCGTTCACAAAGAAATAACTGAATTATTTTTTAAAGCATCAGCTGAAATCGGTTGAAAAAGTGCACGTGTATTGAAGGTCACAAAATAGGAAGCTACAGGGTCAATCCATTCAATTGAGCTAAAAATAGAATAGGGGTGACCGAAAATCCACGCTAGCGATCTCACAGACCACACGTCCCCAGTTAATAGTTAAATTAAATTTTGATCCTGTACCTATGACGCTACCTGTTTGTGAGTTTGAAAATTCTTTTCTTTCGATTAAAAAATGGAAGATGGTTAAAATACAAAAAAATACGCAATTAGATATATTAATAAAAGTTCGTTTATCAAATGTATTTTAAATTAAAATTGATTTTATTTTTTTTTCAAGTACGTGGGCAAATCAAAATAGAAGGAAGGAACAGTTGTCACTCATAAGATTCATTACGTAGAATTAATATCGAGTTGAACTCTATGTAATAAATCCTGCAAGTAATAACCATAATAAATATAAAATATATAATATAATAATTAAGATATCACCCTTATCAAATGAGTCCTCTTCAGAGCGGAGAGGTGGCATTGCTCGTCATGACGCCCTCTCTTTTAATAAGCGTTTAATTTAATTTTGGCTTTTCAATTGAAATCTCACATTAATAATTCACTTTATGTCAGTACATGTGACTTCACTTGCCTTTTTTTCAAAATAAAACATGAATCACCTATAAATTTAAAACAATTATAACATTAAAGATTACTTTTTTACAGGCAAATCGTTGTTCTCAGAAACAAAATAACAAACTGGTTAATGAGTAATTAATGTTCCTAATAACTACTCATACCGTAATTAATGATTTTTAAAATTCAGTGTATAAACCATTATAAACCAAATATTTTAAAATTCAAATATTAATTTACTTGATAAATAAACTTATAACATTTTTAATCGGCCTTGCAACTTGTCCTTCAGTCCAGCAACCCTTTGTCTGTGGAAATACGCCATGGTCAATGTGTCTCGAATACTTATCGAAAGCAATATATTTATATAATCGATATTTTAAACTGTCATTGATAAATAAAGCTAGACCATAATTCCGTACTTTCAAACAGAAAAAAAAGTTTTCGTAACTAGATCCAAATTGTATAAGGAATGGAGCTAAAATTTTAACAACAATGAAATTGTGAAATGTAAACCAGCATAATGTGAGCATCCTAGATAGGAGAATATTTAATTGATATTGCCAAAGGAATGCGTAGAAATTTTGAATATTTTTTTTATAAAATGAAAAATTCTTAAAGAGAGAGAATTGAACAGTGCATCAGAATATATCTCGTCATTATATTTCTACCAGGTGTTGATCAATAATTTTTTTTTTTATTCTTTTTGGTCATGCCATGTATTCATTTGGTTTCGAGAAAAAGGAAATTCCCGAGATTTGCTACAAAGAATCAAGAGAGAATCGGACAGCAATCTAAGAACAGATCACAATTTGTTTTTAGATTTCATATTACGAGAAGATGCACAAACTGAATGTCGAAACTTGTCATAGAGGTATAATTTATGTTCATTATTCCAGTTAACTAGTTTGCATAAATCGCAGTCAATTCTAAGGATAATTAAACATATTAATTAAAAATATTTACCGAAACTTTTCTTCCTGCTTATTGTAAGAGATGTCAATGATATAATATATAATTATATACAATATAAATTGATATTGACATGATATAAATTGATGACAGACAGCTAATTAAGACATGATAAATGGATGGACAGACCGCTAATTAAAGGCTTTATACCAAAATATAAAAAAGTCCACAATTCTTATGATAAAATTATGTGCTAAATTTCATACATCCAGCTCTTTGCATTTATGAGTTATCTCATTCACAAGGACACAAAAGACTGACGGATTTCAGAGGACACGCAATTTGTTACAAATCTCTACATGAAGTGGAGAATTTTTCCGTGTAGCTAGTTAAATTTTGAAGACCGAATATTTTTTTTTTCGGAGTAAAGGAGGTCTAAACTTTTATCAAAAAATATAACATTATTTTCTCTAAGTATACATAAAAATTAAAAGAATGTTTAATATTCAGTATCTTTTAGTCAACATAAAATCTTTCACCTTTATACTTCGAAAATTCTTTTAAGGAAAATTTAAGAGAATTCATGGAGCATAAGTAAATGAAATTTCTGATTGACCTTTAGCACATAACATACAGAAAGTAGGACGTCTCCATAAAGTCTAATGAAACATCGGTTTGACATACAATGTGCGCTAGGACGTTGGGAATAATAACACAATGAGAAATGTTAAGGCAGTCATTATGCACATTTATTGCAATTAATGTTTGCAACAATAAAGGTATTCAAATTTATACAGTCGCGACGTCTTTCGTCTTCAAAACATTTTTTGGCAATGTTATTAATGCATTGATTGTTCCGTTGCTTTTATGTAAGAGTTTAATTTACTGAAAATCCGAACGTTGTAATCTTTAGGAACAAGATAAATCACTATTTTCCGTGACAACTGCAAATATTTGATGGCGCGGAAAGAAAGACCTTTCATTTAACTGTGGCTTTTCTAATTCGTTTATTTGTACTATTTTAGCCTTACGCATAACAACAAAAAATGAGTGCTCATTTGAATGAAAATACTAATAGTAGTACATAAAATACATATGATTGGAAGAATGATTTTCAATGCAGTTCTCGTTGTACGACAAGAGAAATCTCATCTGATGTACTCGCGTGTCTTCAAATTTTCCTTCTTCGTAAACGGTTAAGTCCGAAATGAAAACATTTCAAATTGATCTTCAAATAGAGGGGGAGGGGGGGTGTAAAGAGTTAGAAAAATCAATAAACCTGATCATTTATTGAGAGACAAAATACGATAACATGATTTTCATTTAATAATAAAATCGATTTATTTTTTCAATATTTTGATTTCATTAGCTTAAACATATTAATGTGAACTATGCTGTATCTGATATTTTCAAATCAAAGAAAAGTTGTATATTACTTAAACCGTTTTTCATATTCTATATAGAACAAAAGAAATAATTTGTAAGCCTTTTATTTAAATAGAGATTTCAAAAAAAATCAGCATTTAGAGAGTTTATGGGGGTTGGATTAATTCAAGAAGTATTGCATTCATACAAATTCGATTGCCCCAACAGTAGCATGTCTCTAGAATACTAATTAAAACATTTCTTTGCTACTGAATAACAGTGAGAATATTGAACAACGTCTTAAAAAATTGCACAATATCTTCGAAATCGATTTTGTTTCCGATAAATACTATTTTCAGCTGTACATTTTGTCAAAAGGTCATTTCTTTTAAATTATATAGAAGAAAGAAAACATGTTAATAATATAAGTACTAATATAAGAAAAAATACATAATTTATAAATTACATATTCAAATTCAAATATATATTCAGAAAATTAAGTGAGGAAAAGTATTTTTAATGTATTTTTAAGAAGACTTATACAATAACATAACCCTCTTGCAAATTTATAATAATGATGTGCCCTATGATGCAGTGAGTTAAGTTTTTTATTTTAAATAAATATGAATTGAATCGTCATTAGTGATGTAAAGGGATAGTGATATTTAATGGTAAAAAAATAAAAGGAAAGAAAGGAAAAAGGAAAAGAAAAAAATATTTTGATTTTTCCACACAGCTATATTGGAAATATGGACATTCCTTCGGTTTTACTTGTTCTAATTGCTGTTACGAGAAAATTGCTGTTAACCAACTCAGTTCAGTAGTATTACTAGAATTGAAATAAACAAAGTAAATGACCTACACATATTTTCAGAAAGTGTTAAACTGAGTTAAAGAATTGTAGAGTTACTTTTTTTTCTTACTTTGTTGAATATAAAATATACAAAAGGAAAATATCGCAATTTTCAATAAACTCAACCTAGAGAGTCTGACGAATCTTTGTTTCTAGATCACCGTCAGCCAGAAAAAATAACTCGAATGTATCAAAAAAAATTTGGTATGTTTTTCTAGTCTAAATTGCAAATGCGCATCAAATTTTCAATGAAACCTGTCTATCCGTCCGTTTGCGTGTGGGCACGTTATTTTTTAAATGTGCAGTGAATGCCTATCATAAATCATATATATACCCATTATAAATCATATGTATCTGTCATAAATCTTATCAGATATCTGTAAACTACAGGCTAAAGATGATTAGCCTTAGAAACAGAAATATTTAAATTCTTTCGATCACTCTTATGCAACCGAAATTCAGATATTAACTTAAAATTATTGAATATAAGATGCCTTAATAATAAGCAAATATTAGTAAGTTAATTCTAAAAGATAAATTATATAGTAGCTATATTATCAAAGAATTAAAATTATATCGAATTAATTAAAAAATAAAGATCATTACAATGAAGCTGAAAGTCCAATAACCTGACTAATTCATCGAATATGTTTCGGTCCTGAAAAATTAGAACAAAAGGGTAATAAACTAGACTTCAGGATTAAAAAAAAAAAAAAAAAATGGATCCAAAATAATTTTTAAAATGTGATGAAAAGAATCAATGATTTACTAAATGTGAGAACTAAGGACTGATTAAAATATGGATTTTATAATTTTGTTGGAACCTTTAATGAATTTGATGAAAATCATAAATAAATTTCTTGTCCTGTTATTTTTCAACATTTTTATTCTTTTCCTTTTGAAAACTAATCAAAATGGATATTTATTAAGTTTTGTATTTTAAATTTCAAATTTAAATTCAATTTAATTAAAATCTTTCGCCGTCAAGAAGGAAAAAAGTATTAGAAAAGATTCGCAAAGCATCTGCTATTTCAATGCAATTGGATGTAGCAGCTTTCGGTTAGTTCTTGGTCTCCTTCTTTCCCCTTCAAACTTTTTTGTTTTTCCAAAATTCCATTGGGATAGGTTTTTCGTGAGTTTTTGTCGTTTTCTTTTTTCCAATAACTTCGTACAGTGGAACTGTAGAGAAAAAAAAAATTGTCCAAAAGTTCCTCCTTTTTCTTCATCCGAATTCTGGATTTTTTAAGAAACATTCTTCAAGCATGAAGATAACTTTCTATGTTCAACTAACAATTTGTTTTATTTAGATAGGAAATATCAGCTTGGAGGTGGTTTAATTATCGGTATTCCGAAGAACGCATCTGGTAGAATGATCCCAATTAATGCTATACATAATACCAACCATGAAATTCTTGCAGTTGAAGTTTATCAGAAAGGCTTACATTTTATTATCATTAACGTAACCAAGAACTCAATACAAAAAATAAAAAAAATTGGTTCTTTCTATCTCCTGTTTTTCTATTCGGTGACTTTAATATCCATAACCCACTTTGGGGATCAAATAAATCATCTAATTTAAGAAATGACTTCGTAGAATGGCTTCAAAATTCCAGTTTTGTCCTCTTTCATACTTCGAACTAGGGATTGCAATATCGGACCAAAAGTTCAATACCGGCATTCGGTATTTTTTAGATCTTAATACCGGGACACCGGTTTTAATACCGGTAGGGGAAATTTTAGAAAAAGAAAGAAAAGCAGGTGTTTCTTTGTTTTATTTGCCAGTTTTATTAGAGAGTATAAATATCACAAAAAATAATTTGTAACTTATAAATTATAACAGTATATAAAGAATCACATAAAAAGTAAAGGAACATCTTATTTATTTAATTCACAAAAAAGTGTAAATATTACTATTCAGTCTGTGGTACTATTACTATCATGAAGCCTGGAACATAATTTTGTGCAAAAATTACCAGCTGTCGAAAACGCTCTTACTGCATCTACGCTAGTTGGTGGTACTGTTAGCAATGCGCGATATACTTTTTCCAATACCTAATACCTCTAAATCCCTCATCTTCAAATAAATCGATTTTTCATCAGATGGTTTTGGATATAGCTGATTTCTGTATTGTATTTTGGTTTGTTGATTTTTTTTTATTTATTTATCACTAATTCTAATTTTTGTTCAAGAGACAATTCCTTTTCAATACCGACATTAGGGTCATCATATTCTGAGATAACTGTTCCGAATTCTTCTGAATGTAGATAGGTTTGTGGGTAAGAACTTTTAAGAAAATTTACTATAAACTTGGTCAGATTTGAATTGGTTAATCTGTTTTCATTTTCATTTTCATTTTTAAAATCATTATAATTATGTAAATACCATAAGACATTTTCTATTTTGGTATGCCTTTCTTCTGTGCGATTTTTCAATGTAATATATAATTCTTCAGGTAGTGATGTGTGCTTTGGTGAATGGTTTCTTTCCCTTCAGGTACAATCAGATTGCAGTATATAAAATCTACATAGCCATTACGGAAGCCCACAATCTAAAGAAATGAAATATTGGAATTTGTCTAAATATTGAAAGTGAATAGATTCTGTTTACGTTGATTGTCTTATCCTGAAAGCTTGGTATCAAAGTCAATATTTCAAAGGTTCTGCACAACTTTCTCCAAAACCGAACTTTTGTAGTTCGTTGGAGAAATTCTGTTACAGGAAGGAAAACCTTTCAGAAAGAATTGTCTCAATGTAGTGTTGTCTCGCCCATACTCTTTGTAATTTTCCTTGCGGTTTTCTTTGAAACTTTTGATACTGGTGTGGGATGCTCAATTTTTACTGATGATATTTTTGTCTTTTGTGATCATGATCTTAATATTACATTTCAAAGAAACTTCAGAATACAATGGAAAACATCTACAAATGTTGTAATCAGTGGAAACTTAAAATCACTCCCAAGAAATGCCCTATTGCTGACCTATCAAAAAAGAAATTGCAGTCAACTCCTCGAATTACATATGCTCATTTCTCTCTCCCTTGGAAACAATATATTAAATATTTAGGCATCTACTTTGCCAAACAAACCAAAATGGGGTCACATTAAAAAAATATTCGAGCTAAACCACTTTGAAAAATTAATGCTTTAAAATCTATTGCGTATAAAACTTGCGCCCTCAGAGCAATGGATCTCGTAAACATAACCAATAAAGCATTTTAAGTCTATTTTATTACAGCAGCTCAATTACCAATAAAATCTCCAAAACTCAATACAAAGCCTGCAATTCGATACAAACTATAGCTCTTAGAATAATACTTGAACTGCTCAAATGGACCCAAAATATTATTCTAAATAAATTCGAGGGTCAGGAAAAGCTATCGGAAAAGATTAAAAGATTAGCTATGCAATTCTTTCTTAGGAAAGTTGCAAATGGGGCTCATTCACCTATTTATGATTCTGTATTTATCACCAATCCTGGCATTAAATTAGTTTTAAAAAACGAAGTTTTAATTGAAAATTTGTTTGCGAACCTGAATTCTTCTACAAATCATATTATTGCTCTATCATACCCTCTCGTCTCCCGAAACAATTTCATCTTGTGAAAATCATCTTTTAGATTTTAGTTTTCAAAATAAAACTCTACTCAGTTATATGGTCAAGGATTCCTTTGAAGAAACGGTATGCAAACAATTTAAAGATTATTATATTATCGCTACGTATGCATCCAAATCTCAATCTTTCACTTCAATTGTGGGTATCTCTTTAACCAATTCTTCTTCTATAGAATTCATCCCATCAATTCCATATTTACAGCGAAAGCCTTGGCACTTTGTCAAGCTCTGGATGAACTTTCAGTTACAGGAAAAAAACCTGCTTTTGTTGATAGACAGTTATTCGGCCTTTCAGCTTTAAAATGCCTTACAATTAAATCTCTAAAAGTCTCTCAAGATCATTAGCTGGCAAAATTCAAGCACGGAGAAATTTAAATCAATGAACATGCTTGGTGTGATCTCCAAGACATTCACAGATATATTGGTAAGAAAAGGAAAAGATAAACGTACTCGCAAAAGCAGTCACGGAATCGCACCCATTTGCTTGCGTGGATTGCTTAGAAGATTTAATTTCTCATTATCGGGAAATCTCACTACAAAAAACAAGTCACATTTTCCCAAAATAGCAAATATTAAGAATTTATTGACGATGTTCCTCCCATGTTTTCCTTTAATTCATCGCTTAAAAATAGAAGAGAAGATATCATAACTACAGATCTTTTAATTCGTATGATTATAACTCCAGACCTGTTGAATAGATTTGGTTTACACAATTATCCTTAGTGCCAAGTTTATAATTTTGATTATCTTGTTTATCATCTTGTTTTGTTCCAAATACGCAACTCATAGATCAAATTTTCTTTCAAAATTTAATATTGATCTTCATTCAAAGCGTTTATTCAAAAGGCTGTTTCTAATAAGCAGTATCTTCAAATTCTTCTTCAATCTCTGAAATTTTTAAATATCTATTGAATGCACTCTTTTGGCATTAGAGGATAACTGCCTTTGTTGCCTAAAATCTCATTCTCATCCTATTTCAATCAATCAATTCTTTCTGAGTAAAACCACGTGCTCATTGTTTACTTTCTTGAAATGTAATGCTGCTAACAGAAATAAGTTGGTTTCGTTTGCAAATATTCATATACTTCGAACACACTGAACACGACTGCCAAACTTTTGAAAATATTTGGATCAGTATCCTTTGTTTTTGTGATTGTACCATTCATTGTGCTGCTTCACGCTTGAATTTTATTCTTTTCCCATTGAAGTGGCAATCTCTGGATGACGAGTATGAATTATTATAAAGTTGGCAAATCACTTTTGCGCTCTTTGAAGTTGCATTATTTGCATACCAGGTGTGTACGGAATTTTTTCTCATGTAAAAATTCTTTAATCATTTTTATCATGTCTGTGAATATAGAATGTATTGATTTTAACTTGCGGTGTGTGATAGTAATATTTTTTTCATTTTGTTAATATAAAATAAAAGAATTGAAATATGTTCAGTATTAATGATACAGCTTTTGTTATTACATTTCAGAATGAGTTATAAAAAATTACAAAAGTCAAAACTACAAAAATAGAGATATAGATGATAATACATCTAATTATTAATTAATGATTTAAAAATGCATATTTACAAAAAATTGCAATTTGTTTGGAAATTTCAACTAGAAAATTGGAAATAATATTTATAGCACTAAAGGTATATATATATATCTCCTCCTTCTCTCAGTATCCAACAATTCCAGTACACTGCAATTTTTCATATCTTTTACATGTTTCATAAAAAGGCAAAAGCTCATATTGAATTCTATTAGTTTCAAATTATTTACAAAAGATTGAACAATAAAAAATATAAATGATTACTTTTAAATAATCTTAGAGTTTTTAGAAATTTTAGAATGTGTATATTTTTTTTTCCTGCCAAAGTATTTAAATTTATTTTACATACTAATATGAATAGTGTACTTTTGTCTCGGACTGTCATTATTCAAAATAGGTTGCATTTTTTTACATGAACTTGATGAACATAATTTTTTTCACTCTATGACTTAGTGCATATTTTATTGTTGAAATCTTATATATTAATATTGTAATAATTTATATTCTTATTAACTACTCTTTCTGATGATGATGAGAAAGTGAAGTTTTAAAATTTCTTGATATCAAAAATTATTTTTTTCTGTACAAATTCATTTAGATAGAAAAAAAACCACATAATTATCTTTAATTTGAAATATTATATTTTGACATAAATATTGAAATTTTAAAAAAAGTTCAGGTAAATAATATATTATTAAGATGAAGAAAGTTATGAAAACATTTTTACTGTATATGTTTGCTTATATTTAAAATTTATTAAAAAATAAATATGAATTATTTTTCATTTATAATATAGTGTAAGATATTCTAAAAGTTTTTTGGAATATAATTTTTAATGGTCTTTAAAAAAACTATACTTTAATCAATAATGGAACTTGTTTACATATTATTTAAAATCTTTTATATACTTTATAATTTATTGACGTAACATATTAATAATTGATTTTTTTTAAAGGTGCATAAGTGAAATACAGAAAAAGATTAAAAACAGCTATTATTTCATGTATGGAGATGCCATGCTTTCTAGTTCTCGAATTGGCCAAATCATTGATAACAGTGCTGATAAATGTGGGGATAGTATTGCAGTTGTGTCAGTTCAACAGAATATATCCAAAACTTATTCTGAATTGAGACATGAGGTAATTCTTCCTTCTACAAGTTGAAATAGCAATGATTGATCTGATGGACAGAAAAAACTCTACCTAATTTTCATTTTCATAATTCATTGCATTTTATTATAATAATCTCTTCACACTGTAATGCTACTTTGTATTGATGCTATTTTTTCCTTTGAATAATTTATTATTTTATATTATTACTTGTAAATAAAACTATTCTTTTTATAAATGATCAAGATAATATTTGAGAGAACAATAACATCCATTTAACCATATTTTATATTTTGTTTTGCTGTGAAAATGAAAGAATGCCATATTTTAATATTTTTTAAGTAAAATCTGCAAACAGAATGAGTTAAATTTAAATGTTGAGTAAAGTGGAAGTGTAAGAAGTATACTGCAATATATCCTTATTCCATTTACCACCTTATTTAGAAAATGAGTAGTTAGAATTTTTTATTGATTTTCTAAATAAAAATTGATATATTGATCCAAGTATTTAATTTATTGAATATTTAATTAATTTTATTTATTAATCTATTGAAACATTAAAGGGGAGGGGGGGGGCTTTGAAGTTTCTCTTTACATTCTGTCTTTCTAAAGTGACTATACATTTTATTTAAATAAACAAAATGTCTTAAAACAGCTTTCAGATATATTTGCAGTTATATTATATAACTTTGTTTTTTAATAAAAATATTGTTACATTTAGTTATTTCTTTTAAAAAAAAAATAACCATTGCTAATGTCAATATAAGTTATGTACCTGTTTGTATGAATAATGCTCTGTGCCATCCCTCTTACGCTCTGAATTTCTTCTTGTAAATATTATTTTAATATTAAATATGTCATGGTTTTTAAAATAAATATATTTTATAGAATTTAGATGATTCTCCTGATAGTATTAAAGTGTTATATAATATTTTTAAGATATTTGATATTCCTCATGCTGTATTATTCTTAAAAAATGTCATCTGATATTGTTAAGTGTCTTTTTATTTGGGGGAGGGCGATTCCTTATAATTTATCTGTTTTAAAGAACACAGGCCTTGTTTTATATCAGGCACATTTTTTTAATGGTATCTTGTCTGAATTCTAATATATCTTGAGAAAAAAAATTGTATCTCTTGTTATACATTTAATTTAACAAATGTTCATTACTTTTAAAAATTCAAACTTAAACATAAGCATAAACAATTGCAAATACTATATTATAAATCTATTAATCTCTAATGTAATGTAGTTTTGAATTCATAAAGAAATCTAGTTGAAATAAGTAGTTAAATATTTAATATGATGACATATGTAGCACTAAATAGTTTTTGGCAAAATCACCCCTTTCTTTCATAATTCAGGTTGTACTTTCTGTTTTCTTTAATTTGTTTATGCTTGTCCTAAAGAAAGGAGGGAATGGTAACAAAATTTTCAAAATAATATAATAAAATCTAGCCATTTTGAGTGAACAGTACACATAAATAATACACGCTTCCTCTCCAACACAGGTTAAAAATCAACATATACAGAAAAAAAATTGTGATTACCAATGTAGTTTGATAAAAATGATAGATGTTTCAAACACTAAGATTGTATACTGCATATTTAATCACCAATTTTTTCTTTTAATTAAGCTATGGTAAAATTCTTAGTTTTGCTGATGATAGAATTTTGATTTTTAAAATGAACTTATTTGGCTGATTTCTTTTTTATAAATTAACTGATATATGCAGTTTTCCAGTGTTTTACGCTTTTTCAGTTAGTGTAATGAATATATCATAATCTTTGATTTGTTATTTCTTTTATTTATAGTAAAAGGAAATGCATCCCTTGCTTGTATGTCTTTTTTGTACTTTTTAATATGGTATGTATTGATAAAATATTGTAATTATCAAAAAATTTGATCTTGTTATTTTGATATATCTCTATGTTTTAGACCTCCTTGAGTTCAAAAAAATGTTTCTCATTATGTCTATCTGACAAAAATAACTCAAAAATACTTTGAGCAAACTGAAGAAGTTTGGGATATCATCTTTACAGCAAATTTGTAGATTTCTGTCAAGTTTCAAGCAAAATTCATTTAGAGGAAGTTTGCCTGCCCAGCTATCCAAATATACAATAACTACAAAATGAAAGAACTAGCTAGATGTGTTCATAGCTAACATTTAATATGTAAACACCTATCAAATTTGGAATAAAATCTATCATGGGTTTGAATTTCTGTCAGTCTATAGTTTTACAAGTATGTAAGTCGGGCAACTGAAAAATGCAATGACTTAAATATATGAAATTTGATATGTGATTTTCTGACTACAATTGTAGCTTTGTGCCAAATTTTGATTTCAATTAATGGGAAACAATACATCTAAAAAATGCATTCGATTTTTGGATGCCTATTGCTAAATACCAAAAATTAATTGTCAAAAAAGATTTTTGACAATTAATTGTCAAGTATCACACAAAACATTCTAAATTCATACCAAAATGCTAAATTCATGCCTAATATCAATATTTCATAGTTACTGTTCAGCAGTGTCAATTTCCCCAGTGACATTTAGGGCTTTATCCAGGTCCACAATTTTAATTAGGGGAAGAGACAGATAACATCTTTGTTAGAAAATAAATGAGACAATTTTGGAGAGATCACTTACATTGGTTGTTTTATAATTTTTAACTTTTTTTTCCCCAGGCTGAAAGATTGGCATCTGGCTTGATTTCCATTGGTTTAAGGAAAGGCGACAGAATTGGCATCTGTTGTCCTAATTGTTACGAGTGGCCTCTGGTGCAATTTGCTGCAGCTAAAGCTGGTTTAATTTTGGTACCTATTTACTTCCTGCTTTTTAGTTTATTTCAATGACACAAATTTGTCATACTTTTCTCTATCTACAACAAAATGGGTGGCATGTAAATTTAAAATGGAAAATTCAAGGAAAACGAAGGAAAGAATAGTTGATGATAAAAATATGAGTGAAAATTCCATAGTGATTCAATTTATGGAAGGGGGAAAAAACATTTCAAATTGTCTAACAGGCATAACTATTATATTCTCTTGCTGTGAAAGTTACTAAGAGACAAATGTGATCACTGAAATTTTGATGCATAATCACACTCTTTGACCATACTCAATTAACCTGTAAGCATTTATTGTGGAGATAACTCATTTGTTTTAATACAGCTTGTCAAAGTTTTATGCTATGTTTAATGCATCATATTGAATTGCCTGGATTTCACTTATCAATGTTCTTACTATTTTCAGACTCCTATCATCCTGAATGATTTATTATATCTCTTTATTTTCTTGGATTATATTGGTTTTTACTTTTTAATATTAGCTTCATTAATACATTTAAGTAAAAAGCTTAATAATGGTATTAACATAAGTAATTTTTTTAATGATTTTTACGGTTTGTCTTAACATGGTATGAAGTTTGATCTTAGATTTGTTGAAGGTTTTTTTTTTTTTTGTTTGTTTGTTTACACTTTATCTAAAGATTTTCATATTTTATCAGTTATTTCAAACAAACTTATCTAGTGCAGTTTAATCGAAATTGGACATAGTGCCACAAATCTATCATTTAAGCATATTTCAAATTTATAAGATCATTTCTCACCTTTAATGGATTCTGATAGGAATGGAATTATGTAGTCCAATGGCTAAACAGTTCATTTATATTTTCCTCGTTTTAGATTTATTATAGACATTATAAAGATATAGACATATTATATCTTTTCCTTTCCTCTTTGTTGAAATATTTCAATATAATTTTATGAAATTAAATCATAAAATATTACATTAAATTTATGAACACTTCAGATTGTGTTCATAAATTGTGGTTGTGTTATTTCATCAACATTTTACAAAATGTAGCCTTGATTTTCAAAGTTGTTTGGAAGTTGTTTTACTGCAGATTTTTTTTTTTTTTAAGTTTTGAAATTTTATGAAGAAATTATTTGTGAAATTAATAATGTGGTGGGGGTTTAAACATTTAACAAAAATGCTAAATGTATTTATTTAAATGTTTATTGTTGAATGCATTTATTTGTAATTTGCTAAAATTATTAAATAGGTTAATATTAACCCTGCATCTCAAGCCATGGAATTGGAATATTGCTTAAAAAAGGTATTCCTTTTTTAATAATGTATTACAGATCTTTTACTGAATTTGAACACATTTTATAAAAACCTGTCTTTTTAATATTTTATCATACACTTTTATTTAACTTTTCTTCAAAATGCTTGTATACCAATATATTTGAGATAAAGAAAATTAAATAATTTTATAGCATAATATCAAATTTTCTTACTTTTTATTTAATTTGACTTTTTTTATATGTGTATTGATGGAATTGTGTGATCAATTTTTCACTTCCTTCTTGCTGTGCTAAAATATTCACATTTTCACTCAGGGACAATATACTATTTCACCATTTAACTATCTGGTAATAAGCTAATTTTTTTAAATTGTGATTACCTAATTATAAAAACTGATAAAAATTTATTTTATGATTCCATAATTCTAAGAATAATTAATTACAAATGTAAAACAAAAAAGAAAAGCAGAAGGAAATTGAAATAAAAATAATTTATCTAATAGACCAATAAGAATGTATTTTTAAAATTGGTTTTATTAAATTTATCCTTTGTATGATTTTCTGATTTCTTTACTTTTACAGCTTTTTTTTCTTCTAATTTTTGTTATAATTAGATGTCCTAGGTTATTATATTAGATGTCTAATTACTGTCCTAGGTTGGTTGCAAAGCACTTGTGATATGGGATATGCTTAAAACTCAAGATTACTATCAGATATTGTGTGATATAATCCCTGATTTACCAAAAAGCACATATGGAAGCCCAAAAAATAACAAGTAAAATTTATTATTTAATAACTGATTATTTAATTAAAATTATTCATTTTTATTATTCACTTTATTACCCAGTCTTCTAATGGTATATACTATATTTTGAAAGCTTTTAAATTCAATCATTCTTTCTTTCTTTTCAGGTTATCGAATTTAGAACACATAATTATGATTTCTGACAGTAAGAAAAAGTAAGTGTTTGCTTGCATTTTTCTTAGTTCTGCATTTTTTTTTTATTTATTTAAATCCACTTGCTTTATGTTTATAAATTTGAAATTTTGTTATTAAGTTTTCACTTCTTAGATTTTTTACTTACTTACTTACAAAGTGTACTAGAATTTCAAAATTATGTCTATATATAATATTCTTGATAACAATATAAATTTTAAAAAAAAATTCAGAAATAAAATATCATTTGATTGAATAATTTATTTAAAGTTTTTCTTATGAATGGTGCCAATTTATTAAAAAAAAAGGATAAAATTGATTTGAGGAATCCAGAATATTTTTAATAATGATTATTAAAATTATGAATATTTATTATTCATAAAGATTTTGAAAACATTAATCATAAAGTGGTTCTAACACTGATTATTCATGCTAAATATAATAATTTAGGCAAAAACTGAAAAAAGTAGAAGTAGAAAGTTTATCTATCATTATTTTCAGAAATGTTAGCATCAACTTGTCTACAATTCAGAATTATATATCTTTGATAGTTTTCAAATAATTTCAAAATTCAATTATTGGAATATCTGGTACTGTAATTTCTAATTTCTTTTCGAAATGAGGAACCATATTTTCTTATGTCTCTACCAATATTATATATCATCATTGTATTGAATAAGGTAACTTACTCTTATAATAAAAATAGAAATATATCCTTTATTTCAAAATTATCTATTTTTTATCTGCTTTGCCTTCTTCAAAGGAAAAACAAAGTATATCTTATTTGGTTTCTTTTGCAAAATCATTATTCATTTTTACAACTATATTAGCTAATTAGAATTAAATTATAAATAAGCAATTCTTATTTATCATTGACTTCAGGTACATGCATTTTATTGTATTTTACGATTCTGCTAACAATAATGTCGCAAAATCATTTGTTTGAAATGAGTTATAGTAAAAGGCAATTTTGTATTTTCTTTTTCGTTTGTAGTGGAATATTAAGTCTCAAAGATGTGTTTGAAAGTGCTGATAAAGAAAGTGATATGAAATTATCTGAAGTTGAAAAACTATTACAGTTTGATGATCCTGTAAATATTCAGTTTACATCTGTAAGTAACTAATTTTTTATGTTAATTTTAATCGTTATTATATACAATAATTGGTTTTCTTTCTATATTATTAAATCATTTTACTAAAAAATTTTTTCCTTCCAATTTCCGTCGTATCTTTTAAAAAAAGAAACTTATATAGCACTCATACTTTCAAAAGTACACTAAACTTAAGCAGATACTTAATTTGTACCTAATGCCTTAAACATAAACATCAGCGATTTGGGCTTGTGTCTTTGAGTTGGAATGATCAATTATTTAGGGAGAAATGTGACTCATAATTAAACATACAAGACATCACATATTGTGTGAAAGGGTAGAGTTGACACACACAATACACCATATCTGTAAAGGGACGATGATGGTGATATTTTACTGAGAATATTTGTAATTTAAGATAAGAGAAGAACATATAAAGATATGGGTTTAGCACTTCCTTCCTTCAGACTATAACATTCTGATGAACAAACTGGGATATTCGTTTATTGCACTTTAAAATATAGGAGGGGATAAGCACATACTTTATTTGATCTAATACTTTCACTTCTTTAGTATAAAGAGTTTATTTTTACTGCCCATATACTGAATGAAAAGTTATGCACTCCTTCCGTGATTGCTATCTGTTTATTCCTCAAACTAATGTTAAAGCTTTATCAAGTTTCTTTCAAGAAGTGTTGTCTTCAAGCCTTCAGAATTATAGCTGTATACACCTAAATAAAGAATGGTATTAAAAAATGAAAGCATATCTGTAACAAAGTTACAGAAAATTTCAATCTCTGTGATTTCTAAAGAGCAACTACTTTATGCACTAAGCTTGATTTGTTGTCTTTTTGTATATTGTAGAGAAATCATGCAGTTCAAATTTCTGCATTCATTGAAATTTGAGATGTAGCTGTCCTATTAGGACAACAGTATTGTATATTTTCAATATTTTGAAATTCTTTATATTATCTTAAATATGTAGTAGTAATATTATAGAGCATCATGTGGTAATTTGGTGGAAACTGTAATTTCATAAACTTCAAATAGCTTAAGAAAATTGCCATTTCATATTTGAAGTTCCTTAGCAAATAAGTTATCATTCCAGTATCAGACTGAATAAAAAAATATCATTAGCAAGGAGGCAGTGGGGATCACTGATATATATAATGGTCTTTCAATTTCTTATATTGGGAGCTGGAACCAAAGAGATATAATTTTTTATAATATATGAAGTTAAGCTAAACATTGTAAATATAATTTTTGCAATATATATATACATAGTATTACAAAAATTTTGTACTTCTATCAGGAGGCAGTAAAACACAACTAAACAAGCACATATCATTGTATAATGTATGCTTAGAACTCGATGGAATAGGGGGGGGGCAGTGTTGCTTTCCATCTGGAGAGGCATTTTCCTGCTGTCAAACTATGATTTCTTTCCCTATAAAACTTAGAGTAATTTTAACTCGATTTGAACTAGCTTTAGTGCTTTGGTGTTTTATTGTCTAACACCAAATTTGTATATTTATATCAAATTTTGATGGAAATCAATTTGCAGGAAATTTGACTGTCTGAGTGCTAGTGAACATGATAACTTCAAAATGCAAAGAACTATATTGGTAAGGTTTGGCACATTGCTTTAGTATCTAACGTACAGATCTGTCTCAAATTTTATATCAAATTCATCATTGATCATTTATTTTTATTATAATATTCTCAATCAATATGGATCTTATTAGGATCTACCAAACATAAAAATTAATGTTATGAGTGAAAGTAATCGTACTTCTCCACACTTTCAAAACCAGCTTAAAACATTACTTTGCCATTGGATTAACTTTACAGGAACCCTAGAAATTAAAATATCTCAACTATCACATAACATATTAAAATGACGTACTGCTTACAATGGAAATTTTTTTTAATAAATTTGTTATGTAATTAAGTTACTTTAAATGTGTTATTCTATTAGGCTTCATCTGATTGCGGAGAAAAATCATTATTGCCTATTATGTAAGACTGTAGATCATGTTTTTCCATTTCTGGCGATATTTTTACATGATCTTTTATTAATTTTTGGCTTATATTAAAGGCTAATTATTTTTTTAATTATTCTCCACATTCCTATTTACAAAATATCACTCTTTATCTAATTTGCTTTAAGAGTACTTTTTCTCTAGGGTACAACTGGCACACCTAAAGGAGCAGTTCTTACGCACCACAACCTTGTGAATAATGCTTTGCTTGCCGGACGAAGATTTGGATTTAACTTATATGTAAGAAGTTATTTTTATATAAATTTTTTCATATTGTAATCTGTTTTTCATTCAATTCTTAAATTTTGCACATTGAAAATTAAAAAGGAGAAAATAATTTTTTAAAAAAAATTATACTTTTTAAGTATTGTAATTAAAGTGTGTTTCTGAAAACCAAGTTATTTTAGTTTTAAAAGCATGTTAAGTTCATATAAATGTATGTTATGTATTATGTAAAACCAAAGGTAGTTTTTCAATTCAAAAAGAAGCATTACTGAAAACTTTATTGATTAAAAAAAATTTTAAAAAAAACTTAAAGTTAATGTTTTGCAGGAATTTAGCATCAGATTTATGCTTTTTAACAATATTAAAAAAGCAGGTTTTGATGTTTTCTTAATTTGTTCTCTATGTTATTTTTCTCTTTGGAGAACACTATTCTTTACTTAAATCATTGATATATTGCATAGGAGTTGAAAATAAAAATACTTAAATAATACACATGCTGGCTGTAGAAAGTTAAGGCAAAAATTATTTTGGAGAATCCTACATGTAATTGCATGTACATTGACTGTAGGCACACGATGTAATTCTTTACCATTTTTTTAAAAATTTATTTAACCATATGGGCGCTGAATTCGTGGTTACTGGAATCTTCGAACCGGATTCACTTTTAATACCCTGATCTGATTCTTTGTTTGATTTTGCCTTACTTCTTATGTTTTTTTGGCCCTCGATCACAACTCTTTTCGATATATAGATGACCGGCTCACCTAAATGAAAGTAGGAACTATCGTTTTAACCGCATTTTTTCCCTCGTGGTAGAAGTTTGAGATTTCTCTGTTAGATGGAGTGTGCTTGAAAAACTCTGCTGTAAAGCATTTGCGGCGAATAGTCTAAAGGAGATAAGAATGACAGAGCAAATAACGTCCGGCAGTGTTTTCCTGCAAAACCTACTTAGTGAACAGTTATGGTCCAATTATGTAACAAATACGATCTTTGTATTATCTTAAGATTCAAAGAATTATCTTTTTAAAGCTATCAATTTCATTTCCGTATAATTTATGCCTTAATTCCAAAAATATTTTTTAATTCAATTTGATACACAATTAGTTTTGAAATGCTATGATGAAATTCAAATTCGCCCACCAAAACATTCAGTTGGGTGTTTTTTGCCAGTAATTAACGCCGTAATAGGATTTTCACTTCACTGTTTTTATTTCACATATGTACACTTTAATTTGCAGTAACTTAATATAATTGAATTTATGTTTTTCAGTTATAACAAATAACAAAGGGAATTTTTTTTAAAAAAAGGCATTCTATATTGATCATTTAACAGTCTAAAATTCGATATTCTAAGCAAACAAGCTAATCGCCAAAGGCGGCTAGGATTAAGATAAAGCTTAATCCTATGCGGCTCACTATCATTTAAATTCTAAACCCAAAAACAAAAAAAATATGTAGATAACCTATTTAGACCTATAGGAGTACACAGTTTGAATTTCGTAAAGATTTTACTTATCGTTTTGATTGTTGTTGTTGTTTTGGGGTGGGGGGGGGGGGGGAGTACTCCATCATCTGGAACACTGCGCCGCCAGAGCTCTGAAAAGTGCGACTACATTGCAGTAAAGCGCAGAAATTAGAAAAAATCTAGAATTTAAATTTTAAAAAAAACTTATGTTATATTTGTGTAGCAGATTTAGTATGATCGAAGGTGCACCAAAAAGAGGCTCAGATTCGCTACTGGAAAATAATTTTTAAGTATTTTTGCTGCTTCGGAAAAAAGTAAGTGAACTCCTCCATTTTCAATACAATTAATTTACAAAAAAATGTACATTTATATTTAATAGAAAATAAGCTCTGTTATATGTATATATATAATTAAAAAAATATTTATACAATTTTATAAAACTAACGTTAGCAGAACTCAAAATAAAGAACAGGAAACTCCGTTCAGCTCTAAGTAAAGATGACCAAGGCTATTGTTAAGAAAAATAAAATAAAAGCACAAAACATCGAATCCATAGTAAGGAGTAGTCATTTCCAATAATTCTGACCCTCCCAAACGCTATTCCTTAAATTGAATTCATTTTCCAAGAATTCTGTTGGATTGCGTTTTTATCCATCATTGTATTTTAAATCTTTTTCCTATACGAGGCATGTAAAGATAAAATATTGTGATTGCCGAAAAATTACTGCTCGAGATTTCCAAAACCTTCCATGTTTCGAACCACCCCGAGACCGGGGAAGAGAGAGAAGAGATTTATTTCAGCTGGTGGAGGCAGTAATTCAAACTCGTGATTGTACGTGGTTTGAACGCCGAAATTGTAGATTTCTATCAAAGGAAACAATGTGGAAGAAATTCGTCAGCAGGGAGGCTGTCTGTCTGCTATTTGGTTTGTGATTTTAATGTGAAAATTACAAATTTATAACAAATTTTGAACCTAATCAGCTAAATAAAGCCCAAATTCATACGTGATTTTTTTTACAATATCACAAAGTACAAAATATTAACAAACAATATTTTGTACACAACACTCTTTATTTTGAAGTAAATCGAGGGTAGAACGCTTACTTCTATTTGAATCAGTTGTTATCGTTTTAGTTCTGAATTTGTTCGAATTTTGTAATTTTTATCTTAATATCTCCATAGCTTATTTCTTTAAATAAAGCAATTTATGCAAATTTTTTAGAAACCTGTTGTATGCTGTCACCTTCCTCTGTTTCATTCTTTTGGTTGTGTCTATGGATCTTTGTCTTCAATATTTTATCAAGGGACGTGTGTTTTCCCATCTCTTACATTCGATGCGTTTTCGAGCTTGGCAGCAACCGAAAAATACAGGTAAAACACAAATTTACTCAAAAAAAAAAAAAATAAAAAAAAAAAAACTGCACTGTAGTTTTAAAATTATTAAATGCCTTTACTGTCAGAGAAAAATAAAGTTCCATTTCTTTATAATTTGGAAAGGAACAATACATTTTCGATTTGTATGTATTAACTAATTTTATCGGAGGCGGCTTAGATTATGTCAAATATAATTTATTTTTCTCGTAAATGATTTATTGTTGATTTTTAATGCTAGTTTTACTTAATGCCGATTTAAAATTGTTAACTTTTTGTAACCAGTGTCGGCAACTAATAACTGCATTAATGTTTTGCTTTTTAAGAAAAAGTTTTAGGTTACGGAGGAAAAAAAAAGTGAAAAATAATCTGAACCAGAAAATTTCTTTTTTTATGAATTCCTGGTTGTTTATGGA
Source organism: Argiope bruennichi (assembly GCF_947563725.1). NCBI lineage: Eukaryota > Metazoa > Arthropoda > Arachnida > Araneae > Araneidae > Argiope > Argiope bruennichi. Next base: position 141,386,626 of record NC_079153.1, on the reverse strand, counting down.
ACAAGGGAATAAATGTTTTTGCTAAAACTATCTTGGAATCTTCGCCATTCATAGATTAGATCTCCTCAGAGGATATTATTTCCACTATTGAAAAGAATAAACCCAAACAAGCTCAAAAAATTATCATACGAGCAAATATTCAAGTGGAAACATCCCAGATATTATTACATCACTAAATGGATTCAAAACAAAATATTCAGCAGATTTATTGCACTTATTATTAATAAAATAGCCTCTTATGCAAATTAAACTTTTCTATCAATTCCTTGTGTGCCACTTATAATGAAAGCAGCGATCTTATATTGAAATATGAAAAATATTTAGCCTATATATTTGTGCCCTGAAAAAAGGTTCAAACCGTTCATCCCAACTTTCGGGGATTTTTTTTTTTTTTTTTTGCTTAATTTGTTGCAAGTCTTTGCCAACAAAAATTATCTAATCGTCTTTATTCAAGCTGTTAAAGTATTTTGAACGCTTATTATCTGCAACTTTCGGCATTCAGAATCTCTCCTTACTGTTTACATTCAAGTTACTGCTACGATGAATGATGTTCCAAAACTGAAAATTTCTAATTAATTTGATATATTGTTCCTAAGTTGCCTGCTACAAAGGCTAAATAATGATATTTTCTCCTTAACTTTCCTTCCCCCCCCCCATAGCGTTTTTCTTTTCTGATGTTCTGATGTTAGCTTTTTTTGGGATTTTCTTTATATTCTCTGCAGGTGTTCTGTTGTTTTCGGAACTCCAACCATGTATGTCGACATGATTCGTAATTTCAAGTCTGGAAAATTTAATATTGGATCTTTAAAACAAGGTATTTTTTCTCATGTTTATTTATGCAGCTTGACTTGTTTCATGTTTGTACAAGTGGAATTTTGTTACCTTTTTTTCAATCACTTTCTGATGTGGTGGGTTTTCTATATTTATTTGTTTCTGATGGCAGCATATTTTTAATATCTTCGGTACTTAAATAATTATAATTAATTAAATATAATTAGTTAATTGATAATTTAGTTAAATTTAGATCATGTATGTTTGGCGCCACATAGTAGAAAATTTGAGGAAAAATTTATTTCAAGATTCCATAATATTTATTATAATGCATTATAAATTTAAGAATAATGCAAATTCGAAAATAATTGATTAACTATAGTTTCTGTTGTTTTTTTTTATTAGCTAATAAAAGTATATTTAAAAAAAGTATTTTTATTAAATTTATCCTCTGTGGCGAAAGTCATTCCAGTCATGATACCAAATTTTTTCATTCGAAGGAATCATTGGTGGAGCCGCAGCAAATGCGTCCCTTGTGAAAGATATCAGAGAAATCCTCGATATACCTCATCTCATGGTAAGTTGTGAATGGATGATTTCCTCATGCTTTGCTGACAAGCAGTGAAATTATAACTACAATCAAAAAAGTAGTTAACTAGAAGTTCGTCTGGTAGTCAAGAAAAGATACGCTATGATGGCTTATATATTTAAGTGGCGCTCTGATTTTAAATAAATATGCCGGTTGTATTTTCAGTCTTGTATCTGAATATAAGAGTGTGAAAATATGAGTCTGTGCAATCGCACAGTAAAAGCGAATACAGTTCGTTGAGAGAAATATAATTGCTTATCTTTTAAAATGGTAGCTTATCTTTATGATTTTTAAAAATTAAAATGGTTTTAATAAAATGAGAGAAGACTAAAAGCGTATACATTTTAAAACTTACCTAATCGATTGTTTTAGGCATTAAACAAATCAAATGAGATGTATTTTATTTTTTGATGTGAAAAACTAGAAGTGTGGATTTAAAATTTTTTTGGATTTTTGTGAAAAGAAATAGCTTCTGATGAACATTGGATAACAGCGTAAACTAGAAATATTAATTTCAAAATCATTCAATGCCTCAGAAAAGAGTTGATTTTCAAGTTACTGGGAAGGAAAGCGGAAATTATATTTCTGAATATTGTGTCATTAAATGTTAGAAATCATATTTTTGAATGATAGTCGATACATATATATCACGATAAAATAATAAACGAAAAATATTCATAACAAAATTAAATTCTCTAACTTTTCTGATTTGAAATGTCAATAGGAGGCAAAGAAAACAAAAACAAAATATATGTCATATTAAATGTAAATAAATCCACATAATTTACTTTCGTTTATTGAAATCTCTTAAAACCATCAGTATTCTGAAGGAGTGACTGTTTGGACGAAAATTTTTGAGTGCAAAAAGAAAAAAAAACGGAAATAATTTTTATTAAAAATAACAGATCTATCAATGAAATTTTAAGCAATAAAAACCTATGCCATGATTTAAGTAAATAACCAAACATCAATCATTTATTTTTACTCATTCTAAAATTTATTTCTTTATTTTTTTTAAACTAATCTTATAGTATAAATAGAAAAAAAAAATTATCTGTATATTTCTAATGTACTAACAGTTCCATCCAGTTTTTTTTTTTTTAATCGAATCTTATTTTTATTATTTGAATTTTATTTGTGTTAGTTTAGCGTGATTTCGTTTAAAAATTTCAAACTGATTTAAAAATATTTGTTTTTCAGAAAAAATTTGAAATATTTTTATGACACATTTTATATTTAAGGGCTGTCCATATATAATAATAAGTGGGAAATTATTTCTGATGTTTGAATTACGTCAGTGCAAAATCATTGTATATATCATTATTTATGTTTAATTATAATTTCAATCTTTACACTCTTCGGTACAAAGGATCAGAAGGGGGAAAAAATGAGGATTACATTTCATAAGAAATAAAAAAAGGGAAGCAGTTTTGGCATATTCCCTGGGCGCTATTTTATATAAGTACGCCAATGTACTCATCACACTCCTTAATAATCAATGACTTAAAAATGGAATTGCTCTTCTCATCTATTTCTTTTACATATGCAAACGGACTTTACTTTCTTGATACAAAAACATCCTCATACAATATGAGAAAGGAAACGTTTTTGCAAAATGGACTCTTATTTAACTACAATATGCGATACATCTTCCTATGTAATTCCGTTCTCTAAAAATGAATCCGAAATACGGTATACAAATAAAAAGCTCTTGTCGAAAAATATTGTCAGTTATTCGTTGAAAAATGTGTGATCGAAGTTGCCTGAAGAAAGCTGGCTTTCAGTCTGAGTGAAAGTTGGATTTTTACTGATTCAAGGTGGGATACGGAGCGACGGAGACAAGTCCGGCCGTCTCCTCTACTCGATTTGTTGAGGACTTTGAAAACGTGACGAATGGCGTAATGCAACTGGTGGAATACGCAGAGGTAAGTGGTCCCCGCATTTGATTATTAGTCTTCCTTTACTAAGAAATCGGGTGCAAGAGAATAGTCAAAATTGTATTTCAAAAGAGTAAAACAGTGGATCGATGCAATTACGTTTTCAATTTTATCTTTGTGTCATTTTTTTAAAATTTTTCATGTGCTTATGTTTGTTTTGTAAATTAAGTATTTATGAATTGCACATAACTATGTGTTGCTTGACATAGATGCCAGTCTTTATCCGATCATTTTTACTTGACTTTTTCATTGTTTGTTAAGATGAGATTTTCCTTGATTTTTTTGAAATTGAATCATTCTGAATTTAGTTAATCAATTATTTTAATTTCCGATTCCATACAAAGGATACCTTATGTTAATGATTTAAGAAAAATTCAAGATTATTTATAATAAAGATTTGTGAATTAAATTCTAAAAAATAAATAGAATATAAAAACTTTTTATTCATTAATAAGTCTGATTTGTGTTTGGGAAAATGAATTCTTTTTATGCAGAAAAATGTTACCTGGTCATTAAACTTTTGACTCGTTCGTCTCATTTCGTAATAAGTATTATAAATGAAGTTGATATATTTTATTATAAATTATTATAATAAAAAATATATTTTATTATATTTAATGAAGTTGAGACTGATTATTTGAGTTGAGTTATTATAAGTTCAGACCTTATATTTTAAATGAAGTTGAGACTGATAGAACTATAAAAAGTACTCAGTAACTACAAGGTGATTATAATTAGTGACACTATTCAGGCGCCTTTAGAGCCCATTCTGCCTATCGGATTTTGATAGAACATTGGTATATATGTTACATGGACCATGGGGAAGACATTTCTGCATTAATAAAATAGTTAAAATTTTGAACAGCAGATGACATTTTTTAAAAATTTCTTGTGCAAATTAGTCCAACCTATAAAAAGACTTGCAGTCAAAGCCCGAAAATAATTTTGCTTGCCTTTGTCATTGTTAATCATGCCCTTACAGAAGAAAGCTTTACTGGTAAAACTGTTTTATCAAAACAGCAGCAATAGCTTAGCTTTACTGTTTAAAGGAATTGCAAAATAGGTCTATGTCTAAGAATGATTTGAAGAAGATGCTATGAAATTTGAAGAGACTGGAGGCTTGGATGTATTAAGAGGAAGAGTTCGGAAACTAGTTGCGAATGAAACTGTCGAAGTCTCTACTGTTTAGGTTAAAAGAGCCTCCAGTTCCAGCTATTCTTCCGCAAGTGGTCGATCAGTGTCACGTGAATTAGCGATTTCTTGGTCAGCAGTACGAAATATTCTGCGGTCCGTTTTAAAACGGTATCCATATAAGATCAACGTGGTGCAAATGCTGCAACCTCAAGACCTCTAAACACGTTATGAATTTCCTTGCCGATTTTTGAAAAGAATGGGTATAAATGACGCGTGGTCTTGGCAAATTCTATGGTCAAATGAGGCGCACTTTTTCTTTCTTTTCTTGAATAATCAAAATTACTCCATATGGGAGTGCGTCATCTCCTAATGTCCTGTACCAACAACCACTGCATTCTGAATTCTTGGCTACATGGTGTGGATTACTGCTGATTTTATTCTCAGGCTGTTTTTCTTTGAAACTCTCACTCCTCAAGGTCTTAAAACGGGCTATGTCATGAGTGCATGGTACAGTGACCTTCGACTGCAGGTCATTCTCGCTTTACGGGAACGGCAATGTTTGCAGATCACTGTATTCATGCAAGATGGAGGACAACACCCCACATTGGATGCCAAGTCAGAGAACTGCTTCGTGCTAACTTTGGCGAGAATCGTATAATATCTAGAGCTCCTGGCCTCCTCATTCGCCCAATTTAAATTCCTGTGATTTCTTGTTGTGGGGATACCTAAATGTTTAAAGAGGTGGAATCGGGACCTGAATTAAAAGCCAGCATGATACGTCATATTGCTGGAATCCTTAGAGAGTTTCTGCGCGCTGTCATTGAATACGCTATAATAGCTGTCAATGTCACGTTGAGCATATTCTGTAACTGAATGAAGTTCAATGATTCTGACAGATTTCTTTTGCTTTTCTTTAGGCACCACAATTCTCCTTCGGTTTTTTTTTTTTTTTTTTGCCAAAAATTTGTTTCCATGGTCCATATAACGTATATACCAAGTTTCATCAAAATCCGAAAGGCGGAACAAGTTCTAGAGGGATCTAAATAGGGTCACTTTAGTTATAAACATCCTGTGTATCTAAATCAGATTTGACATATTTCCACGGAAGCTCGAATTGCAGCGTTTTATGAATCGATAGTATCAATTCTTGTGTTCAATTAATTTTCTTTTATATAATAATTCTACAGTATTATTTATATCGAAAATACTTTTTGCTTAAATCATTCTGTTGATAGTTTTTATCATGGTCCTATTCAAATTTGCCTAGTTCCTAGTTACTGCCATCCATATGTCTGCATGTGTTGTCAGTACGGGATTCCCAATTATAATTTGTAGTGTTATTATTTTTTTCTTTTCTTTTTTGTTGTTTGTATTTTCACATGCATGATTTTTTTAATTTAATTTTTGGATACATTTTAAATATATGAAATTTTAGGTTAAGATTGTTGACGACAAAGGGCAACTACTACCTGTGAACGCCAGAGGCGAGCTTTGTGTTCGAGGACATAACACATTTTTAGGCTACTGGGACGACGAAGAGAAAACCGCCCAAGTTCTGGACAAAACGCATTGGTATCACACAGGGTAAGATGGAATTTCATTTGCTGTACTGAGTCGTTTTCAAGTTCATCTCCTCTTCTTTTAAATAGATATATAGGCTTAAAAAACGACTCCACATTTATTCATACGTCGTGTGATAGTTCCCACGTTCTCCTCATAATGTATTTGAGGAGAACATATGAATGAAATGAAACTTATTTCTGTTTCTTTGCATTTTTAGATTATTTGCAATAATAGTTATTTTTTTGCAGTACCTGATTTTTTTTATCCAAATTGTCACCAAAGTTATACAAATTGTTAAATTATTGGTGACATTTATATACTGAAAGAATTTCGCTTTTTGAATTTTAAGTTAATGTTTTGTGGAGAAGAGCCCTTTATTTGCCTGTAAAGTGTGTTTTCAAATTTCTGTTATCAAAAAATAAAAATTTCATGGAAATCAAGTTATCATGTGGGAACATTTTAATTGCGCAATAGAAATTTTAATTGATGAGATATGGACTTTTAAAATATAATTGGCTGCATGAAACACATTGATGAATTGAATTATTTGAAATATTTTTGTTAAGTGGATTGATTTTCAAACTGTGATTTTTCTGCAGAGGTATTTTCAGCAATATGATTAGTATTCAAAATAAAAATTTGAAACTTGGTATCTTAATTCAAGTATTTTGAATTTAGTGGGGTTTTTTTTTGTTTTGTTTTGTTTTTCTAGTATAGAATATTTTTTTACCAAGTTAAGTTTTTGTAGTCCATAATTCTAATGATTCATTTCTATCACAGACTCTGTTCCGGAAACATCATCATTCACATCTATGTCTATGTTTTTATTTTATAATGTAATCTTTCACTGACGCAACAGGATTTTTAAAACATAATTGGTCATAGCATACGCTGTGATATCGAACCGTTTGAAATATTTAGAAAAAAATTCAATTGGTTTTACTCTAGAAAAATACTGACTCTCTCTCTAAGCTCTAGAAGGAAGGTTTACATGATTTGGAATTTTAAAATAAAAGTTTTGAAATCGAATTTTTTTTTCACTTCTTTATTTGATAACTTTTTATGACCTATGCTATTTATACTGTCACAAATAAAATGTGATTTTAAAAAATCATTTTTAATGTGAAATAAAGATAAAATTCTCAATCTCTCTTCAAGTATAAAGATTAAAAACTAATGCAACTAAAAGAACTGAAATAGGTGCAATTTCTGGAACTTTTTTGGTTGTCATCTTTGTGTGTAACATTTCAATCTTTCTTTGATTCGGACTAGAGATCTTGCAAGCATGAATGAATACGGTTTTATCAAAATCGTCGGAAGGATCAAAGATATGATAATTCGTGGTGGAGAAAATATCTATCCCTTGGAAGTTGAAAATTTTTTGAACACACATCCATCTATTCTGGAAGTGCATGTAAGTATTTGCTTATAACTTTTTGAATGAGTCTAAGACATTGTGGTTAATGAAGAATAATTTTTTTTGCAACTAAATTACTTTACCTCCTGAAGGATAAATAATAATAAAGTTGTGTGTGTTTACAATTCATTATTTTATTGAATAGGAGGTATTATATTATTCGCGCATTGATTAAAGTAATTTTAGGTTTTAAAAAAATGGGCATTTGGATGAATCTGAAGCGAATTAAATAATTTATTTATTTTAACTTTGTCATAGAGTTTCTTAAGAAAATTACTTAAATGAGTAGAATCTCTTTATATTTTGCTCTCTATAGTGATATAATAAGAGTAAAACGCATCCGGGCTACAGTATTTTTATTTATTGCTTACTTTGAGATAATAAACTTTCAAAGTGGCTTTTTAATCTTGATACGATTCTTCATAGCATTTGCTGAGAATGACGTCTATACGCCTTTGTCGCTGTGATTTACCTCTCATTCTTTTCTTCTCAAAGAAAAACGGACGCTTTCTCAAAACATACTGGGTGTCCAGGTAGTCTATTTTAAATAGTCTCCAGCTATGAGAATTCATCCTTTGCACTCAGTTAATCACATATGCTTCAAGCATCCAATTGGTTCCTGAGAAGATTAGCCCCCCCCCCCCCCCGAAAATGATGGCTTCTCAAGAAAAGGTTGCATTTTATTGATTTAAGATTTAAACCCAAACTATTAGACTATGGATGAAAAACATTCCTTGGTTTCTTTTCCTATGTCTTGTGATAAGAGATCGAACAAAGATGTTCTCAATGTTCTGCATACAACTAATAATGACCTTGTGTGTCAAATGATGAAAAAGAATGTTAACTGCTTTTCCTTTTGTAATATGTTTTCTTAATAAAATGATTGTGACACCCTGCAATTTGTTCAGAAATTGGAACTTTCAAAATCTTTTGCAGATCTGCGGCGTTCCAGACGATCGGATGGGCGAGGAGGCGTGCGCGTGGATTTGCTTGAAGGAAGGCGCAAAGCTCACTGAGGAAGAAGTAAAGGAATTTTGTAAAGGAAAGGTAACTATTTTACCTGCTTCTTCACTTTTTCGAATGAAGCTAAGGTTCAAATCCTTCCTAAGGTTCAAATTGTATAATTATTTTTGATATACAATGGTAATTTCAAAGTCAACTTATTTTCTTATTTGTTCTTTAGTTCTTAAAAATGATCTCAATTTGAAAGTCCTTTTAGCTCTGTTCAAAAGCAATATCGGTTATGAAATCGGGAATGAATTACAATTTTAGGGATTTCTAGTCCACTATTTTAATTAGTACAAGCCATCAAAAAAATACCTGGACACTGCTCTTTACTCCGAAACTAATCTCTTAGATCTAAATAATTATCGTACAGTAAAACAGTAAACGCCTGATCAAGTTACATAAAATATTGCATTTAAAATTTTAGTAAGCATAAATTTCAGCGAACCATCTGGTCGTCAAAGATGGCTGGCTTTAAAATCAATTCCAAAATGAGATGAAAATATCGATAGATGTAATGTAATTTTGTCTGTTTGCTGCATGAATTTCTCATTTTCAGAAATATTAACATCCTTGTTAAGTATTCGGAAATTATTTTTCTCTCTTTCAAACTGTTATTTCTGTGGATAAATATTTTTTGTAGTTATTTCAATGTTTGTGAATCAGTTGGCTGGTTTAACAGGGAGAGTAAAATTAACAATATTTTATTTTAGATAAGCCATTACAAGATTCCACGGTACATCATGTTTGTCAAAGAATTTCCAAAGACTCAATCAGGAAAGATAAAGAAATCTGAAATGACAAAAATTGCTTCTGAAAAACTGAAATTGTAATTGAAATAATGCAGCTCTGTGTTAATTTTGCAAATGATTTTCTTAAATATTTTCTAGTAAGCACTTTTTTATTATTTTGAAAGCTCATTTCAAAAACAGTATTTTAGAATTTCATGTTTTATTATATAGTGAAACTTGGCTAATTTAAAATTACCCATATTACAATAAATGTTTGAGTTATAAAAAGACTGAATTAAAAATCCATTGTTGCAAGTGAAAATGTAATTTTTAAAATAAAAGAAGCATTAAAGATTTTTTTTAACGTTAAACAGGATATAAATAAGTAATAATAGTGATTTTAATAAATAAAAATTTTTATAAGTAAAGATTCTTTTGGAATATACAATTTAATACTATACTGAAAAAATTTCAATCAATAAATATTTGATTAAGCACTTATTAACGTTATATAACACTTTGAATGCAACATTTGTGGAATAAAACTTCAAACAAAACATAGCTATTGATACCAAACATAATCAACGTGTTTCGTTAAAGAAGAATTTTGTTATTTATAATTTGATTGAATATTATATACACCTGTAAGTTCTTGAGGAAATTTAAAAAAATATATATTTACTGCAGTTTTATTATCAAATAAATACCGATATATTTATATGATGAAAACAATTCAAAATTAAAAGATTTTAAATTACAGGTAATATTTTTAAAAATTCAGGGCAATAGAAAAAAAATCGAATGAGCCAAGTTTCATTACATTGTCACTGAGAAGATTACTGTAACTTTGAATCATATGATTTGCCTCATTATATTGAATTGTACTAGCATGAGTTTTATTTACTGAAATCTTCTTACAACTAGTCAAGAATAACAATTATCTTGTATATTATTAACTTGTTCTGCATTATTTTTATGTACTATGTAATGATTTTTTAAATTTGTTTGGAGTATTTGATGATGTGCAAATCATTTAAAAAAATCAATATTTATTTAAAAAAAATTTTTTAAATTTCTGCTTATAACATGTTTTTTGGATAATTTCTCCATGCCATGTTATTGTAATTTAGTCTAAGACAGATTTAAGGACTGGCGCCATGGGGCATACTAAAATTCAAGAATTGTGAAAACACTGAGGCCAGATTCTGTTTATCAGTATTAGAAATGGAAATAATCTGAAAGGCAATTTAGATTCAAAACATTTAATTAAGCTTCATTAATACATTCTAAAAAGCTACTTCACCTGTGATTTTCTTTTTTCCTATCCTTGTTTATGCTGGAGCAGAAGAGTGAGTCATTTTTGAGGCACAAACAGAAGAAGTTGATTTGAAAGGAATCATATTCTTTGTCTCATTAAAACAGAGCTTTCAATTGCAACTTCCAACAGCAACACAAGCACTTCGATGGATTTTGTGTTCAAGATTCAGTATGCAACTTGTATTCATGCATACAAGAATCATTTATCAGCATGTATCTCTGTGTATTGATGAAATACTGGTGCAATACAGTTATCCAGCAACACGTATTTGTGCCTCAGTAGATTATATGTGAGGAACACGGAAAGGAATTTCCCTATATAGATGGGGGGGGTGCAAGAATGGGAGCACGAATAAGAAAGACTGAAGAAGGACTGGCCTGAATGTTTTCCGACCCGTGGGCTAACTTTGGAATTGTTTGGCACTATAAGTGATTCCAAGAGCTGCTAATTAATTTCTGGAAACTCCTTTTATTTATTTGGTCCTCTTGATATAGTATTCTTTCTGTATGCTCTTGATAAATCAATCAAATCTTTGTCGCTTTCCACCATAACCATGTGCTTAATGTTGTTTTCTGAAGTGCATTTGCAGTTACTTGTTTAATACATTCAAATATGCAAACAGTTTATCGATCAAATCTTTGTCACTTCCCACAAATATGCCAATGCTTTGTAATAGTAGAAATATGCCCATGTTTCTACTATTACACATTTTTAATTAGTTTGACTTGTTTCATGTTTGTCAAGATAGAATTTGGACACCAATTTTTCACCTTTTTCCTGGTTTCTTAAAAAATTCTCCCCCCCCCCTCCCTTTTTTTTTTTTTTTTATATATTTTGTGTCCTTGATGGTAAAACATTAGCTTAATATCTTCAGAATTTGTGTACTGATTAATTTCAGTTTTGATTCCAATCAAGTAATGCTGACTGATTGTTAATATATGAAAAAAAAAATTAATTACTAGTTGCCAAAAAAAGTATTATGAATTAAAGGCTGAAAAATGAATAATAATTAAAATGAATCTACTTTTTATTACACTAATAAAAATGTGCTCTCAAAAATTATTTCTACAAAACTTATTTGTAACTGCATTTTGTTGATTTTTTTTCTTTAATTTTTCTTGAAACATTATAATTTTTCTATCTACTTTCTTTTTTGTTATAGCATAATCTTTTATGTTATACTACAAAATTTGAATGTTTGTTGATGTTTAATGGGTTGATTTATTGGTTGATCATGGTAGTATTATATTAATTGTGTTGTTTTTTTTTAATTTTGTGTATGATTTCTTTCTAATATGATTCATTATGGTATAATTTATTACACATGTTTTTTGTTATGACAGAATGTAATTTTTAAGCATGATTTATAGTGTTTTGTAAATCTTGTTTGTTTATAGTATTTTCATTAAAAAAAAATGTTTAAACTGCTGTTTTAGTGACTGTAGTGCATTTTAATGCACTGATTTAAACTTTTGGAATGTTAAATGTTAATAACAAAGAGCATCCTTTATTTCAACGTATCTGTATGGAGTTGCTTCTAATTTACATATTTCATTTCTAAAGGAAATTCCAATTTTCACTTGAACTAATCTATCAAATAGCTTTATCAATCCTAGGAAACAAACCATCATTATGCAAGAATCTTCTGTTGAGATGTAGACAGATTATTCTGCTCTTACAATAGGTGTGAATTTTAAGATCAAATTCATTTCCTTCTCTCATCATTCTGGCCAATGAATTTCAAAGTTTGATTTGTTATTTGATCGAACTTCTTTAATCTGTATTCAGTTATTTCGGCATCTACTAAACAGTGAATTGCCTTGAGATTCAGAAAGTAACAGGTAAATAGACAAAAAGTGCTTTCAAACTGGATGTCACATAGTATTATTGTTGGAGGGATCCTTCCAATTTTTCCAAGCATTCTTGTCAGAGTTGAAATTTGGACTTTGCAATGGTCAAAGTAAATCTTAGAATTCAGAAGCATATTCATGGTACTACCATTATATGGTTTTTGCACAGTCGATGGTGGTATTGTATCCAATGAAAGACCTTTTACATGCTCCATTCCTGCCTGTTATGGACTTGATAAACAGGAATGCTCGGTTAATCCTTGGATGACACTCAGAAGCTGTTAGGGCTTGGCAAAACAGAATATACATATTCCACACCATGATGCAACCGGCAGAATCTTGATGGGTAATGAGGGTGATCTTGCTCAATTTAGCCTCTTTTCTGAAATGCTCATGGGTTAGTAATTTTCTGGCCGGTGTCTGCTTCCCTTTTTCTTCAGTTGTGATTAATTTTTACAATTCAACAATTTTACCAGCTGTGTTAATTTACTTAGATATCATCTCATCTTTAGGAATCCTGAAAGAACCGAAGAAAATATAGTTTATGCTGAATTATTTCTTAGAAATTCTATAATGCACTAGTAGTGGGACTCATTTATATAATTGGAGTCAAATCCCATGAACACAGTTGTAAAAATAGCTGGTTTTGCAAAAACATTACAGAAGCAATTCTAATGTTTCGTGAGCAGTATATGTACTATCTTGAAATGTATCTAGTCTTCCGATGTAGTCATTAGCGTTATTTGTAAAATGTTTTCTGTAATGTGGAAAGCATACAATGTCATTTCTGTTAATGGGCTACTGCTATAAGAATCGATGGCACAGTTCGATTGCAAATACCACTGAGTGGTTTTGTGTTCTTTGGAATCGAAACATGATCACAGAAACTTAAAGCAAGAAGGAACAACTCCCTGACTGAAGGCCCCACTCCTCCGGTACTAACGAATGCAATAAAGTCAGGAGGGAAATGAGCATGTGATATCCAAGGGGAAGAGAGGAGCAGAGACGAAAAGGGACTTCGGAGACGAACTTGGCCAAGAGAACAAAAGTCATGTGATTTGTCATAAACTAATAGAATTTAAATTTTGCTTTCAGGTTGATCTATTAAGCCCTTCTATGTAAATTTATGTAAAATATAATATTCTAGAATTGGATTTACTTGCTGAGGTTATTTTTACAAAGTTATATGCATACATCATGGTCGATTGGAAACATTTAATCAAAGTGGCAGCTCAGGCCGAGGAGGAAAGTACACCAATCATATTGAAGGGAAATTTAATATGGTCCAGCAAATAAACAAAGTAAAAGTAGGGGGGAGTACTCATAACTTACACTGAACTGTGAGGGATACTTAAAATGATGGATTCCTCAAAATTGCTGGAAGCAGTTATTCACCATGTTTGTGATTACATCTAAGGATTTGAAACATTTCAGACTATGTGTGTATTTATTGGTTATAATTATACGATTACCACTATTTAATTTTCAACCTTTGTTATTATTGTCTTGCAACAAATTAGATTTGACTGTTTTTTCGCGGCAAACTTATTGGATACCTTGACTAGAAACTATCTATAAAAGTATAATTGCAAAGACACATATATGAAAATTTTATAATTTACTAGAGTAAGAGGTATTTTCCAGTAGTTTTTGCTTTAGTACATCTATTTTACTGTGAGTACTATCTTATGACGCGTGACTACCTTAGCTATTTTCGACTTCATGTCTAAACACATAATGGGAGAAAAAACATCAGTGCTTTACATTTCAAATAACTGGAGGGGAAAAGAGCAAGATTACTGATTGTCACCGTCTTTCTCCAATAGTGCCGGCATTTTCAGTTCTAGGGACTCTTTGTGCATTCTGCCAATTTCTGACGGCTGTTCGATCTTGTGGAATATTTTCTTATGTTTCCTTTCTATATATAAATAATTTAATATTAATTATAGTAGTATTTTATTGGGTATTTTTTTATTTATTAAATTATTCATAACATTGATTTTTTGATGAGGTGGGAGGATGGGCTCTTATTTCACCTGAACTCTTAAAAATTTTTAAAGGTGCTATTAATTTAATATTGAGGAAGTTATAAACGGAAAAGTTTTTCAATGAATAGTTAAAAGATATTATTCTCAGGAAGCAAATGAAGCTTGTTGAAATTTATATAATATTATAAAGTCCACTTGTTGGTCATTACTTTTTAAAACTATATTAAGGATTTTGCATACTTTCTATTGTGTCTCTATTTTCCATTAATAATTATTATCTTTTACAATTGTTGTACTATTTTTAGTTATTTTTCTTTATCTTTTCAGAATAATTGCTATGCATTAAATTAAGTAATTTTAAATTTAACATATTTAAAAATATTAAGAAATAAAATATATAAAAATTCTTATATATTTTATTCATATATATAATAATAATATATTTAATATCAAAATATTAAATATATAAGAATTCTCTAATAAGATTAGAACAATAAAGTATAAATTTTTAGCAATGAATCATTATTTTTAATTTTTTGAAAATTTCGTTTTTATTTATTTTATCATAGAACATCCATACACTGCACATTGAATGAAAAAAAAATTATAATTGTTTATAAATCTTATTATGTAAAAAACTAAATTTTTTCTATACTTTTCTTTAAAAAAATGTTCAATGTTTTTGTAATTTATTTGTATTGTTTTAGTATTTTTTTTTTCGGATTATAATAGAACCATATTATTTAATCTGTTTTTCTGCGTCAAGATTTGTTAAATGCAAAGCATTTAAAATTTTCTGTATTTTGTTATGGGACTAAATTTTTTTTATCCCCCTTTAACTCTTTTGTTACATAATTTTGAAACCGGTTTAACTCATATAATACTTAATTTTTAACATAATGTGTTTTTTTTACTTCATTAGTACAATACATAATAACAGAAATTCTTTTTAATGAAATAAAAAATCTTGTCACAAATCTCGATTTTTTCATTCTTGTTTTACTTGCGCGTCACTTTCAATATGTTACCAAAACGAATGCAATTATTTTGCTAGCTTAATCTAAGTATTTTATATTTCTGATTTCTTTTTTGTCATGATGGGTATTACCAAAAGGAATAAATGAAAATGGAAAGTATTTTTATAAATTATACGTATTTTTTTTTTTTAAATAAGTTCAATTGTTACACTAAATGCTATATGCATAATATATTCGGTCGCTGTTGATAGATTCCAGTAAACACTTCAATGGATTGCAATAAGAAAGCAAAAATATTTTATGACAGTGCTAAAAATACTAAAACATTATTGGAACATTCATTCTTCAGGGGAACACGTGATTTAATATTTCTAGACACAGTGAAAATATTTTGAATCTTATTGCAGAAATGAAAAGTGATGTTGCCAACTGCATGTAAATACTCGATAGTTAATTTTGCTTGGTACCATTCCAAAGATTTTTTATTTATTTTGAGCTGGGATATAGATAACGGTTGTGTGAATATATTTTCGATAGTTATCTGTGAAAACGACTCAATTCCAATCATTTAAATTTCTTAGTTAAAATTCTATTATACTCGTCCTGACATACAATTCCCTAACTTTAAAGGACGTTTTTAACAAATTTGATTGTTACAACGTCTGTCTTGTAGTTTGCCAGCAGATATGCTTTCGTTTTTAATAAAAATAGAGAAGATCGAAAATTTGCAAATAAAAATTATTTCATGTAAGGACCATTTTTAAAAATCTACTCTAGTAATCCAGTATTAGAATACAGAGGAAATGGCATAGCTTAAATATACATGGAATTATCTGTGCCGTGTTGGAAGAGCAACGAAATAAGAATCTGGAAAAATGTTAAAAGAACGATGAAATAATATTGATGTTTTAGTGAAGAGCATTACTAATAATAAAAGCGGATGCGTGTGTAATATGTTAGCACTCTTCAAGAGAGAAAGGGCTTTCAAATGTCTGGTATATATTTTGAAGAGTGAGAATGTACGCTTCTAAATAATTTTTTTTTAAAAAATCAATTAAAATTCTAAACTTTAATTTCATCCCATTTTTATCCGGATTTTTGTGAATTTTCAAAAATAATTTTTATATAATTTAAGCAATACTTTTCTCCTTTGAAATAAGTTTGAAAAACTTTTTTCATTGTTTTTACAATTATTTCATTGCTTGTTTATCTTCAGTTGTTTAAAGCTAAATTTATATCCTAATGTATTTTACGATCTTTCTGTTTATTATTATTATTTCTTCAAATTTTCTTTCAAACCTGTTGGCAAAGTCCTCTAAGATGCAAGTGTATTATAACACTAAGCTCATAGTAGCCCACTGTTGTTATTTATCTTTAATTCTACGTGTTTGTTTGTTTTAATTCAGTTTATATGCAGTTAGACGTTACTGTGCCACCGTAATGCTGAAATCTTTGTCCCTATTGGTCCTGATCATTTTCAATTAGTTGCAGGGCAGAATTAGTAAATAGGCAAAGGATAATTGTTAAAGGCCTCCAACTTTGGAGACCCCGAGCCTTCGATGATTTTTTTAGAGATCATTTAATTTCGCACCTTCATTTTATCATAGAAACTGATCAGTCAGTGCATGACAATTCCATTAATGACGAAGCAGGAGTTGAAACTTTCATATGTTTTATTTTCACATATATATGGACACGGACATTTCTGAGCTACCACACAAACACATTACAACACAAAGACGGGAGAGAGAGTGTGTACATGTCGGCGTCTCGAATACTTCTGGTTAGGGGAACAGAATTTCTCCACCGGAGGGAGTCAAAACTCTAACAGAAACCATGCCCCTGAATTTATCCAAAATTATAATAAATATTAATCAAGTTATTTATAGTATTCGAGCAACATTCTCAATTAATTACCGTTTGCAACTTTTATGCAGTAGGCCTCTGAAAAAAAGTTCTATGTTTATAACTTAAACATGTGCGATTTTATTATTAGATATTATTTAGACTATGTTTTAAAAATGTTTTTTTTTAACTATATTGCATAATAATATTTTTAAAATTTAACTGCACATTTTTTTTTTATATGTAATAAGCTGAAACCAAGTTAAAGCGATCCGCAGTTAAATGTTTCAATATGTCAAAAAATTTTGTTTAAACTGCGCACATAGAGATTAAATTAAAATAAATAAAATATAGCGGATTTTGAAATGTGAGCATGGAAAAAGGGAGCTTTACGACTTGCGTTGCTTTAAGGCCCTTAGAAAGCTTAATCCGATCCTGATTAGATGCCTCGAATTACTTGACGCCATTAGGAACTTTCATGTAAGACATCGAACAAAACAAGTGCAGGGTTACAGAAAAGACATAGGTTAAATGTCTATTACATTTGAAGTTTAAAATGACATAATCAAGTGACATGATTATTAAATTGTCCGTAAACGTCTAAACATAATCAGTATTCCTGTTGAACAGGTAGGTCGCCGAAGGCTGCCACTTAGTTTATAAACTGTTATGTTTGTTTGTTTTTCCGGGCATCTTGTTTGAGCTTAGTATCATAATTTTAATTTAAACTTCTTTGTTACACAGAGGTGGGATATTTCTAAATCGGAAAAGTAACTGTTTATCGACTAGAATATTTATGTTAGGGTATCATTTTAGAAATGAATATAGGCCAACATTTTGAAATTTATAAGATTTTATTTCACAATTCAGATAAATATATTCTTTTCAAAGCATTCATCCCAAAACTTTCTGATACATTTTAAACTTTTATTTTATTTTAAGTAAGTGAAAAGGTATTTTTTAATTTGTCATGGTTGTTCAATACAAACAATCTGTTCCTGTTACGAAATAATGTGGTCGAGTTTCTGAATTGATTTCAATCATCCGCTTATTTTGCAAAACGCTTTTCTTTCGTGCATTCATTTAAATCTCTAAAAGACTTGATAAAAGGAGAGAGAGAAAAAAAAAAGAAGTATTGGGCCTTTTTCTGGTTTTTTTTCCTTGTTTGAATATTAAATACGAAATGAATTCCCTCTTTGGGGTTGAGTAGAATGCGATAGTTATGCAATGAAATTAAATTCTTTCATTGATATTAATATTCATCAGTTGCAGATTTAAATGACTGAATTCTAATCGTGTTGATGCTGCTTTTATTTTATAATATAACAATTATAAAAATGCAGCTTTCATTAGTAGAAAAAGCTTAACATTTTGGAAATTATATTTTAAAACGTAATGACTGATAGGCTGAAAAGTGTCCCGAGCAGCCTATGTCCTTTCAATGTTAAGACACCCGTGCTCTTTGGATTATAATGTGTCAAAAAAATCGTGAATAAATTTTTTAAAAAGGTTTCGTTTTTAATGCTAGATATGCAATAATTATTCTTATCTAAATAGTAATATTTAACTTGTGACAAATTAATATGAATATAAAAAAAAAATTTAAATAACTTTCCTCTTTTAAAAAATCACAGAAATATTTCTTGTACCAATAGCTGTCTTAAATAGCTTATTATTATTATTTAATCCCTAAGAGGTTGCTTTCAAACTCGGCAATGGTTATGAGAATTGGAAAATAAAATAATTTTTAAGGCATCCTCGTGGATAAATACAGAATTCTTCAGATGACTTCTTCATATTGATCATTTCCGTTCATATCTCATTCAGTAGATGAAAATGAATGAGCTCACCGTTATGTTTGGCTGAAATATTTCAAAATCATTCATTGCACAAACGTTTGGTTGTTACGATCATTTGGCTTTGATTTTTAATGGCAGCAGTTTCGATGGAATGGTTATTTCTCATCTAAGTTTTATGTGGAAATAAATTTGGCTAGTTTGCCTTAACCTGAAATAGATTATGATCGACTCTTAAAGTGCAGCGCCCTAAAGCCTCAGTTAGTTGACCGATGCACTGCGGCGGCGAGCGGGCAATCGCGCAGCCAGTCGATTCGTTTCATTTGTACATACATCATTTAGTTATTGGAAGGGAACATAGATGGCGTTAGATTGTTTGGGAACAACAATGACAACCACAGACCGTAACAACTTGCTACCTAGGTCAGGTAGCGTGTATTCAGATGATCAAGGTGCGCGAAACGAGGTGTGGCCAAGTACAAGGGGCTTCGAAATCACGTACTAGGAAGTGCTACTCATAGTAGAATGGAATGAATATTTAAAGTGGGAAATCAACTGTTGGAAATAGTTAAATCCCGGAATCCACTATGGGTGAGTAGAATCGCCATGTGATTGAAAACAGTTATGATACGTTCTGTGTTAGACTTGTTTTCGAATACCTTGGCAAAAAAAAAAAAAAAAAAAAATCTTTCCGTAGGTTATGATGTTTACAGATTAAAATAAAAATTATCGCTAGAATGATAATGAATGAATTAAAAAAAAAACGTTGTAAATTCAATTATTTGAGATAATCACAGTTTTTCATGTTCGCAACTTTTTGTTGCTGTTTATACTACGTTGCATGTTTTTTTTTCTTCATTGTGAAAATGCATGACGTTATACAGATGATAATTTTTTTATTTTTATTTTTCGCTTTATTATTATTTTTGTTTTGTTTTTGTAATTTGAGTATTTATTATCATAATTTATATCATTTATTTAGTATTTTAGTTTTATTTACAGTTTTTTCACTTTATTTTATTATTGATTTAATCAAAAACGATTTATAAAATTTGGTTTACAAATTTATTTTTCACTGAAATAAATTCAGTAAGAGTAGCTTCCATAACATTTGTGTATTCGTTTGCCAAGGAAATTGTTTTTAAGTCATTTAAAGATATTTCTAAAAATAATTTTTTTAGCAACCTATGCAATGGGAAAATTTACAAATAATATTTTTTATCATTTTTATGAGAAACTTTTTCTTTTGAATCTGATGTGAATTTTTACCTTGGATTTTGAACATTATTTACACTTGCCCTTAATGACATTTCAATTATTTACGTTTTTTCCTTAGAAATGGAAAAGCAAAATGACTGAGTTATAGGAAATTTAGAAAAAAAAAATCCCTCATTATTTGTATGCTGAAATGCTTTTAACGAAGTAAAAGAATAATAGTTTATGTCAGGCTTGATATTTAGTTTTTATATGTAGTCTGTTGTTTTAATTATTTCATGTTTGTAATGATGGTATTTTTGAATCGATTTGTAACTGACTTCCTAATGTGTTAGTGTTTTTCAATATTGTTTACATTTTTTGTCGATTCATTTTTAACTATTGTCATAATTATATTCAGCGTATTTCATTACCAATCGATCGATTCATTGAATTGAATTTTGATATATGGGAGTGAAATGAAGGAAATTTATTTCAAAATTATAATCATAAATAAAAGGCTGAAATAATAAGAGAAATGTTTTTTTTAAACATTAATAAAAGTTTTCCTTTCAACAAGTGTTATGAATATTTTTTATTATAAATATGTTATATTTTTGGATATGCTAAAGTTGTCATGCAAGTAGAAGATTGTACTTTTTCGCTACATTAAGCTGCATCTTTGATAGCATTGGAAGAGAAATAGGATTCACTGTTGCGAGCCATTAGGTTTCTGGTCCTGAATGGAGGACGATACATTAAACATTTGCAAGTTATTCTCCGAAATCCTATGTAAAGCATCTCTCCTTGAAATTCGAAACCAGCTAGAAATATAAATTGCAAGATACCAAACCAATAATTTTTTTTTTTTTCATTCTTTCTGTACAAATTCGTTTGGACCTGCTGAATTTTAAATTTATAGTGTAAAAAACCCAAAATGAACTGTTTATGTAGTTTGTATTTTATAAGTATTCATTGCATACTTCCCTGTTCTTGATGGCAGAAAAAAGAACAATCGGATTTTTTTCTTCGGCGAAAATGGTTCTTGTACCATTAAACACATTCATGAAGCACAGATAGGAAACTTTTTTCTCGGATATTCATTCATCAAGCTAATTGAATTTTAACAAAAAATATTTTCACAAATGCTCATTTCCCTTTTTATTCATTTTACTTTTGTTGTGATTCAGTTAAGTGTAGGCATATTATAATTTTAGTTTGTATTTAGAATTTATTTTCTTACGAATTCACGATGAGTCTTTGAAAGTAAACCGTTTATATTCCTTAAGTAAGAAAATGGCTCATTTTATGTCTAGGATTTGCATACAAAGCCATAATAAAATCTACCTGCTTTTTTATTTTCGTAATGACTGTCAACCCTATACCATATAAATAATCGATCAATAAATAATATCATTAAAATCTGTTTCACGCGTCAATTGCTAGATACCTTAATAGCTGATTCCTCATCGCTCATCTCGGTTGTTTTTGTTTTTTTAAATGAGGTCTCATTTTGAAAAACTTCTCCCCTCTAACAATGCTCGCACCCCTAAAATAGCTTCGTCAGTAGTAAAAATGGAGTTTTCTAGTTTATGATTTTGAATGAATGGAACAGTTAAAAGGAGCCTTTTTCCATTGCAGAGGCTTTTTTTAATGTACAGAATGATTTAGCTAGTACTTAATTATTATTATTATTTTGCAACAATCCGCTGAATTCTTTCGAATTTTCGACATCTGACTTCTCGAATCTCGGTACATCGTATGTCGGTTTAAAAGGAGAATTAGAAGGGAAAAAATTGTAATATATATTATTTCTTGTATTTCGAACAAGTAATAATTATTGATAAATGAAACGGAATTCATCGGAAAAAATGCACAAACCTATTCAATCGAGTTTTACATTCTAATCAACTTTAAGCAGAAAATGAATTTTCAAATTATTTAGCCTTTAGCAACCTTTATTAAAAATTTCATTCTTTTGGAAGATATTGCGTTTTTTCTGCACTTCAGTTGGGAAACATATTTAAAAAAAATATTACTCCTATTTTAAATTCCAACGGAGAGATCTAAGAAGATAAAATAAGAAATCCTTCTTTCTTTAGGCAATTCATATTCTTATACGAATGAAATACTTTCAAACTCAATTAATGTTTTTAATAATGTTAAGAGATGATGTGGAAGAAGTAAAAAAAAAGGTGTTTTTTTTTTCATACAAAAAGTATAAGTTGTCAGTAGCGAAGGTGTTGCACACTCGATATTGTCGCGGATTTATTTCACAGAAAGTTCTGTGTTTTTATTGTTAAACTGAAACAAAATAATTCTTCTGCTTATTTACGAGACAAGGTGAGTCAAAATCACTTCATTGTGCAACAGGTGATTCCTGTAATTATTTTGAAAATATTACCTGGAAAATTCATATATTCAAGCTAGGAAGGCAGGCATCGCATATAATCATTTAGCAACGCAGCATGCGTCGAATCTGAATGCAATTCTTGTCGAATTTCCTGTAGTATGTCTCTGTCGATGATGGCAGTAATGATTAGAAATAGGATGCCTCAAAGAAGTTAAAGCTGGAAAGCACAGAGATGCGCATCCTACAGTATGAACTGCTTGGCTTCATTCTACAAGATAATGTGATGCCTCCTTTGTTCACAAAAATGCGTAACTACCTCAATAGCATATTACCACATCAGTGTTTTGGCCATTGGTCCAGATATTTTCAGATCCCATTGTATAGATGGTGTATATACCTTCATGTCTAACAAGCATAGTTGATTTGAAAGCCTATGTTAGGCATGCTACTGTTAATATCGACAGAGACATGCTACAGAAAATGCATTGATATTTCATTTTTGATGCGATGTATACCATGTTGTAAAAGGAATAAAATTGGACATCTATCTGTCTGCTGTCATCTGTTTGTCTCCAAAGCTTAAATGCATCAATAGAAGTATGCATCTTTCTAATAAATATAGTTTTTGCATAGTAAAACTCTGAAATTATTTTGATTATTCTGTATTTTTTTTTTTTTTTTTTTTTTTTTTTACACATAATCGAACAAATTCTCCTTGAACTGATGGGGTTAATTTAGCCTCTGGTTGATATGATGAATGTAGCTTACACGGAAACTGGATCGCGCAGGAAATTTCACTCATTGGGAACAGAAAAAAAATATGCACTTGGGGACAATTCTCTGTAGTGAGTAAAAAGCCTGGATTTATTAAATATATTATTTTTGTTGACTTTCACGTTAATTTTTCATACAAACAAAATGATAGCACACCATGTGCATTCAGTTTATGCTCATCATCTGCACTTCGCCGAAGTAATTTTCGAACCTGTTGTACATCTTTTATGGGGAAGGGGGGGGGACAGTGGCGGGTTTCAGTTCTACTAAGCAGTC
This sequence comes from Argiope bruennichi, assembly GCF_947563725.1. Classification (NCBI taxonomy): domain Eukaryota; kingdom Metazoa; phylum Arthropoda; class Arachnida; order Araneae; family Araneidae; genus Argiope; species Argiope bruennichi. Next base: position 141,363,108 of record NC_079153.1, on the reverse strand, counting down.
TAGGACAGCTAAGCAGAGAATAGACCGCAAGCGAATCGATTAGAAGACTTTATTTTCCTAGTTAATTACGTTTGTAAAAAATACAAATTCTGTGAATGATAAGCTATTAGGATATTATCAACGCTTAATCGAGTATAGTTGATCGGTTTCTTATTTGGTTCATTACGTTTCATTTGGTTGTTAGAATATTTCTAAACCCTGAACTTCGGTTTCAGTAATGGATGGACAGCATGGAATCATAATAGATAAAGATATATATTTTTAGAAAATAAATAACGTTTTTTTAAATAAAAGATCATCTAAAATAAATAAAAAACATACTGAAAGTGTGCGGAATCGAAAGTAAATTGATCTTATTAATAAAGGGATCTCATAATGTGCACTGCAGTAGTGTTGTAAAATATCTAAATCCGCCACTGGTGTAGTTAGATGACTTATGCAGTGACGTTTATCATGTGACTGCAATGCGCTTTGAATTTAAATATATTCTATGTATGATTTTCGGATGTACATAGAATTACACTTCCATCAAGTTTTTAAGTATATATTTTTTACAATTTTTTAAAATTTTGCATATAATATTAAAATTTATTTGAAATTAAAAGCAGTTTTATTTTTCGAAATTTGAGTCTTCTGGAAATATGACTTTCTTTATGAAGTGAGAACTCTTCCTGAAAGACAGCCGATTAGTATAGTTTCCGATTTTATTTTATTTTTTTTCTGTTGCACATGCGCAATAATAACGCACCTTTTTCGCCCAGTCACACGGTTTGAAAGAAAGAGAGTAGAGTGGAAAGAGGTGCCAGAAATAGAGAAATATGTCAGCGTGTCGTCCCAGTCCTCCGATTAGTTTTCCCGAATTCACTTTCGATTGTACATTAGGATGGTGAGAAAAAATAATAATATTGTAATACTGCGTAAAAGTTACGAAATGGTGAGAAACGTTATGAAGAAACAAATTTGATATTTTCCTCTCCTGCTTAACACTTTAAAGTGACAAAAATGGATTGTTTCTCATCATTTTATAAAGATTTCTTTCTTTTCATTATAGCTTTAGCTATTAAAAACTGTTTCATCCATAACTTCCCGTTGTATTTTTACTACAAAGTAAACAAAATTATGAGAAATGACTTTAATATACATATTTTAGATCCTAATCAGGACTTTATTTTTCCCGCTTCATCTTATCGATGAATTATATTAGTTCAATGTAGCAAAAGGTTATTTAAATCTTAAAAAATATCAACTTCGTTTATTTTCTTTGTTTATGGTATTACATGCCGAAAATAAGCTTCGGAACTAGAATATCGTTTGTTTGCAAATACAGAGCAAGAAACTGATAAAAATTTACAGATATTTATGAAAATAGTTAAGAGGTTAAAGTACGTTTCTAGACATTTCTCACCAAATGAATGATGAGAAAATTCCCATATTAAGAGCAAAGACGTATTTTCTAGGCTCAGCTTAGTGAGTGTGAAAAATGATCAGAATATTAGTGCTGAGAATTGTACGTTTTACTTAATTTAACCCAACAAAACTGTTAAAAGATAAGTGCATTCAGCGCTATTCCCAACCGGAATATTCCAAATGATTATGGTCTGAAGCTTTTCATTGACTAATTAGTCTTTAAATTTCGTCTGAAGCACGGTTCTCTTTCTATAGACCAATATCACGATCAACATTATGTTTTCAGCATGGACAAACAAAATGCAATTTATTCTTTCACAGAATTAGTCATTTCATGCAGAAAAGTAATGAGTTCTTCCGGTGACTTTAAGCATATAATTTGGTGTTTATGAAGTTTTTTGCTTTTAATGTTGAGAACTCTGGTATAAACGACTTCGAAATAAACCCCCCTCCCCCGAATCATTTTAGTACCATCGAGTTGTGCCAGGACCGATGATATTCAGTTCTTCAAAACATTTTATCATAACTGACATATTCAGAAGGTACATTTGACACTGACTGTTTTATGGTCACCATAAAGAATTAGTTATGCAGTATCCGAATTCTCCCATAAATCAGACGGACGGTATGATATGGTGAAAAGAAAAAGTGAAATGCCGTGAAAAAAAAATACTTCAGACGAACATCGAGACCATTCAATAGCTGGAATATTTTTTTTTTTTCTTCTTTTTCTTAATTTTTCTTATTTTCCTATTTTTGCCATTCACTTTTTACCAGTAAATAATATTCTAATTTTCAGTGTGTGTTTCGAATGTGTTTTTTCAATGTGTTATCAAAAACAAGAAAAATAAATGAAATGGATATACTTTCAGACCTAAGTAATCTTTTGCCATGCAATATACATCGAACTTTTAAGGCCCCTTTTTCTGTTATTTCTGTTTCACCTTCCACGCTCTTCTCTGAATCCACTTTTATTCTCAGACTTCCTGTCCTCGATGCTGTCTTCAGCAATCCGTCTTCTATTTCTTTGATACACCTTCTGCATTATCGTTTCTCACTTGTTACATCCCAACTGTCCAGTGGTAGGGTGCATTTTGTCATTCAACCTGAAATCAAGCAGCGGCAATGTGCTCCCTCCCAACAGATGCTTCATTTTAAGCTCTTGGTCCACCACTACACTTATCTTCATTTTTTAGATGCTTTAGAACTCTTTTATAACACTATTAAATGTTTTTAAAAAACCTTGTAATTGTAATTTAGAGGAAGCAAAAAAGTGATTCAGTATTTTTTATGTGGCATGTTTGCATGAAATGTGTGTGTGTGTGTGTGTGTGTGTGTGTGTGTGTGTGTGTGTGTGTGTGTGTGTGTGTGTGTGTTATTTTATGAAAGAGAACTTTAGTTATAGATCAACACGAAATGGTATAATCTTCATCTGTTGGGGAATTTGCCTATCTACTAAGCATTTTTAAAAAAATCTTTTGAATCGTAAAACTTTCCTGAAGTGTGCAATGCATTCAAATTATTTTGGAGCATTCCCCTGGCCACAGTAAATGGCGAACATTTATTTCCAAAATTCAAAGCAATGTAAACATATTTTAGGAATTATTGGAGACAAGATGGGCTGCGTCGTCTAAGAGCGCTGTCGGCTGAATATCCTTTGTGCCGAACGCTGGATTTTGATGAAGCAGTGCTTGTTTTTACCGAAACGAAAGTTCGGAATGAACAATCTTAAAATGTTTTGTAAAATTTTATTAATTTGCAAAATAAATAAATAAATGAAATGAAGAAAGAAGCTGCTGTACCAGATAAATGTACAAATGAATTCTGGATATTTTCTTTATTCTTTCCAAACTACTGGATCCCTGTAAGCCATTTCATGGCATAAAAAGCGATGAATCATCTCTAAGAAAGGAAATACTTGTATAATAACTAACAATTATGAGTTTCATTTTCTAAGGACCCCAATCGAAGCTGTTACGGCAACCCCGTACTACTCCACTTGCCAAGCACCGACTGGGATTACTTTTCGAATCGAACGAAAAGAAAACTTATAAACGTGTGTTTCGAATTTCCTGCTCTCGTTATGTCCAGTTGTTGCACCCCGAAAGGATGCTTCTTCAGAGAAACCTGTTTTGATTACAACAAAACAGGTAGTAAAAGCGTCCTTGACACTTGCTTTGACTCCTTTAATAATAATCCAAAAAACTTCCCAAGCATTCTACGATTTCTTTTTCAAACTTAAGGGTAGTCAAAAAATGTTTTGTGTGTGTGTGTGTGTGTTGGACATTTTATCATTCGTTAATGGCTGTGCGAACCTTAAAATAAATTTTTTTAAAGATTGTTTTATGTCCCGAATTAAATGAAATTATTTATAAGATATTATAAATAACATTTAATTATTTTCCACATAATAAAACAATTTTATCCTTTGTTTTGCGAATATAGATCGATTCAAACTCAATCAATGAAAGATGATTAGTTTTTACAGTAACCAAAAATTATTATTTTGTTCTATCAAATGCTGTCATTAGTAAGATAAGTGTATAAAAATCAATAGAATGCTCTTACATTATTCCATTTTATTTTCAATCATCATCAAACTTGACGTTTAGTTATGCGACTCATTTCGGTGTTCTTATACGAATTGCACAAGGAGAAAATATTGTGATCACCAAAATAGTCAACCTCAAAATTTTGATCAATCTCCAGGTTTCAAAACTCTTTAACCCAAAAAATATATTTTTGGAATTGCATAATATATGAACGCAACTCCAAAACATAACAATCTAAATTTAGCGTATTGTTTTATCACCTTAATTGAAAATTTGCTTCAAATATTGGTCAAAATCAATATATGGGAAATAGATCTGTGGACCAGTCATGTTTACGTGAACAACATAACTTTAAAAAGTTTTCTTGAATGAAGGAAATTTAATTATAATTTTACCTCCAGATTGTATGAAATTTAAAACCGTATCTGCCAAAAGCTGACTGTCTCTGTTGCATTTATGTGAGCGCAGCAAACTACATGAGTGTAGTATGTAGGCGTGATATGATGATATGAATATTGTAGAGATCAATATTTTTTAACACAATCGATCTAAGGAAAGAGTTGCGAGACTCAACAAACAATTTTTATCCGAACAACGAAAAGAATTTATTGCAATAAATAAAAAAAATATAATAACAATATACGGTAATTTTCTGCCTTTATATGGTAAGATTTTATCCTTTTCCTCCGCATGAGAAGGTTGTGGAAACTGTTTCGATGTCAGTAACCGGCCACTCTGATGCATGTCTTTGTTGCCTGATAAGATCTGAAACGGAAATATTTTGCCTCTCGAATATTTCTACATTATCTTTCAGTGCGTGTTTTCTTCAGGCGATGACACCGGGGTGTAATGTAGAGGCAAAGTGTTGTATGGGAATAACTAGCGATTTCCGGTTTTTGTATTTCGTCGATGTTTCAAGATTCTGAATTGAATGTTTCAATTTTAGGCAATTGAATAATCCTAGGTGGCAAGAGGAACAAACCCGTGGTATTTGTCGCTCCCCAAATGAGTTGTTAAAATTAGTCTGTCCTGCGTTTCATGTCTAAAGAAATATTCTTTCTTTATAATAAACATGAATGTGTATGTCTGTATATGAGCGATTTTTGTGACATCTTGTTCAGAATTATTAATAATTAAATATTAAGCGAAATTTTGGCATTTTCTCGTGATAATTTCCAAAATAATAACAGTACAAAAATAATTTTCACATCATTTTAAAGTTAAGATATCTTTTAAAATCTTATTTTATCATCATTAAAATATATCTTTTCAATGACATCAGATATTTAACATATAAATTAAATTTTTATTTTTAATGAATTTTTTAAAATATTTTAAGCATATTTTACAACAATTTTTTTCGCACAAAATAAAAATGAAATATAACCTGAAAGAACAGGTTATGCTCGCAAAGAAAGAATTTAATTTATAATAATTAATTTTAATTAATGTTTTATATGATATGTTATAATAATTTAAAAGTTTAATTAATTTAACTTTTTAATTTTGATAAAAGCTCAAATTAAAAGGTGGTCAAAATCAATATATGGGAAATAACTCAAATTGCAAACTTAACCTAAAAAAGTGAAATTTTGGAACGTCTGTAAGAAATGAATTAAGCATGAAGCATGATATTGTTACAAATCTGTAATTTTGCTACCCGGCACAAATAGTGTGATCCTGGAAAAACCGTTAAAACCTTTGTAAGATCTGTCCTGTGCGTGCTGAGTTTGGCGACTTGGTGACAAAATGGATCATACTGGAAAGTTCGAGAAGTTTCACGATCCATCTAGTAGGAACCGAGATACACCCAGAGACGTCCTGATTGGTCTGAAGATTCTAGCCCCGCCTCCCGAAACTATAAAAGACGGACACTCTGAAGCTGCGAAGAAGTCGTGTGTGAGAGGAGTCGAAGTCGCCGACGAGTAAAAGATTTTAAAAGATTAGACAGCAAGCAAGCTGCTGAACTAGCGATTAAATGCGCTGAGTTATTACAATTGAGTGGCGGTATTTGTAGAAAAAAATTTAGTAACAATATATACACTTTAATCCAATCCCAGTAGTTAATTTTTAAACAGTTAAAATTAGGCAAATATATCTAGTATAAAAAATGGTCCAAATGAAGTAAAGAATGCTATTTTATGCAGTTTGAGTCGTTTTATGCTTTGATAAATCTTATTTTTTTATGCAAACTGCCGTTCCAGAAAATTATATTTAGGAAAATATTTTTCCCCCCTTCATATTCCTACTAAATTATGAGATTCTTTAAAATTGACTTATGGTATTATAAAGAATGATAATTTTTCTCTCCAAAAAAATAAAGAATTTAATTACAGCTGTTAAATTTAATCTTCTGACCTTTTCCAAACAAAACATTTTCTGAGGCCTCTTACTATAGTTATGGCTTGAGATTTGTTATAACTACATTAAAGTTATTGGACTAACCATGACAATTCAATAACTTCATCATTTTTCTTCGGAAAAGTGTTCAGCCGAGATTGTATTTTTTTACCCAGAAATCTTATACATATCCTTTTAAATTATATCAAAATTCTCGATACTGCTATTATCGAGAATTTTGATATAATTCTCCCCCCGTTTTCTGAATGGGGTGGGATTTTAAAAAAATTATATATTAGCAGTCTATAGGCCCATGAATTCACTCCTTCAAGGGATTCCTCATATTTGACTTGAATCCATGAGCCATTTGAATTCCGCAGACCGGAAATAAATGCCGGATTGCCACCAAGTTATAATACAATAATATTTTTCACTTCTCGAATAAATGTAATTTTGTTTTAAATTTCGATCGGTATTTGTGTGTTTTTGGTTTCGCACTGAGACATTTGGTATTTCTTTCGCTCTTGGTACATTATCAAGAGGAACAACAATTTTGATTTTTCCTATTCAGGGAAATGAATCGGGATCATCAGTCGTTCAATCATTTCAATATGTCTCCAACATACTGACTGAGATCGCAGTGGCCTGGTGGTAAGGCCTCGGCTTCGGAACCGGAGGGCTTCAGGTTCGAGGCCCGATTCCACCGAAGAACCGTCGTGTAAGCGGGCCTGGTGCACGTTAAATCCGTCGGAGCCAAACGTCCTCCCACTGGTGTGATGTAGAAGTTTGAGAGGGGGTACTAACTCAGGTATCGTCCTCGTCATCTGACCACGGTTCGAAATTACGAGGTCCATCCTAAAATAGTCCTAGTGTTGTTTTAAAAAACGGGACTTCAATACAATTAAACTAAACCACCATACTGCATGAAATATCCATATTCAGGGGTGCAAGCGCAGCCCTAATGATACAGTGCTTTCGAAGATTTTTACCGAACTGCTTCTTTGCAGAAAGAACGCAATCGCAAGAAAAGTAGACTATCCATTAGTAGACATAATGACATGAAGAATTATGACTTCCTCTTTAAAAGTTCTACCGAGCATTGGGTGGAGTATCGTAGAGAAGATGATGGAGACCGAGCGGCACTTTTGAGGGGCGGTAAAATTTCACAATATGTGAAAGGTTTGTGATGCTATACACATTGATGGTGCAATAAAAGACTACTTCTAAGAAAAAGTAGACAAATAAAGTTTTAGTTAAAGACCGACGTTTTATTTTTAATTTTATTCATTTTTTTTATTAAATTTATATCGTAACACTTTCATTATAGTTCTAACTAGGAATTGATTAGTGTTTTATAGTCTATTTGCTCTTCGTTATGTGTTCTTTGATGTGGAGTTCATAATTTTAAACCATTGTGAATTAAACAGGGCTCAAACTAGCTGGCACTCTCTTTTCAAACTTTACACTATACTAGCATTCTGATTTTTCTGCACCAATATATTTATATTTGCATTTAAAAATAAATGTTTTTTTTTTTTTTTTTTTTTTTTTTTTTTTTTTTGCGTAGAACACTTTATTTATACAACTTCTTTGACTTGCTCATCATCGTTTGAAAGAAAGACACATTTTTTCTTTTTGAAAATTAGAAAATTTAATAGGAATTTTAATAAAAGCTAGTTCTTATATTTTTATATGTGTAGTTAATATTGATTTTACTCAGATGTGTGTGCTATATAACTTTTTTGTTCTCCCTTTTTAGGGATGAATGTATCGTTTTCGAGTAATTTAGTGAAAACATCTCATTTCATTTCATTTTTTTCTCACTTAATAGCCGAAGTTCATTTCTCAGTTAAGAGAATCAGAAAGTCATACTGAATCCTTACTAAAGCGAAAAAAAAAAAAAAAACAATAAAAATCTTAAATTAAAGCTTTTTTCCCCGATTTGGTCATTAACCTATGCCCCAGTTGCTATTATACAATTTTTTTAATTCCCGAGAAGGGGTAAGAGAATAGCAGAACATCGGAAAATTAAGAGATATCATTTAAAATAGCATAAATTAGGTTTCTGCGGAAAAAAAACTTCATGAGCAGCCTCTTGTCCGACCTCTGGCTATGGAAGCGAACCTTCAACTATTTTTTGCCACACAAGTGATTTATGCATGCCCCATTTTTTTACTCGAGATTTTCTTGGTTGAGCAGCGTTCACTCTGTGTTTTGTCTTGAGTGACGCGAGTCCAACAATGCGTTCTCATGGTGTTTGTTTCAACCTTCCCTTTCTCTCTCTCTGTGTGCGTGGGGGTGGGGGTTAAAGTTGGATTTACATTCAGCCAGCTATGTGAATCCAATAAAATCATGCGTGCGGAAAAAGAAGAGTGCGCATGCGCCGAAAGAGCGAACAATAGCGAGTGTTTGTCACGATGTGTTGCTACTATGCAGTTTTGGCGCATACAGATGCTCATAATTAAGTGGCTGTAAACTTTACTTAATGACTTAGCAGCAATCTATGTACGGAATTCCTTACGACTGAAAAAAAAAAAAGTGTCCGATAAATTCATTCTTTTAAAAAGCTCGATTTCTTGCATAAAGCGAAAATCAACGGAAGTATATTCTCCCCTCCACTTGCTCAGCATAACTCGGTTTCTATGAAGCTTCGTAACACAGTAAAAAGACTCGCATCAGCCTTTGTTCCTTATAACAGATTAGAGCAAAAATTTGATATAAATTTGCGGTTTTGATGTGAAACCCACACACTAAATTTCATTTAACCTGACATATTGAGTGGATTTTTCAATGGATTTTTTTCCAAATTTTGATACATGTGTACGATTTTGGTATAAATTTTATGCCGAATTTCAACCGCTAAAATTGATGCGTATTTTAGTTGTATTTACATCGAGGCAGCTGACCAGATAGTTTTATCTTTAGCCAATTTCGTCCAAACTTTGGTAACGACGTTCAACACTGACGAATTATCTGACATTTTTCGCACTTTGCATCATTAAATTATAGTTGTTTTTTTATAAAAATACTTCCATAGTATTTACCAGACAAAGAGACCTGGACACTCATAAAATCACACGATTACAATCGTTGATCGTTATAAGATTGTCTTAACAGAAAGTATTATGACGATCTTTATACTTTCTCTTTGTATATTCCGTATATAAAATAAAAAATTAAAATGTAAATTTATTTTAATTGAAATGACGCGCGTATATTAGTATTTCTGTTTGAAGATTAACTTCTAACAACAAAGCGTGGATATAGGTGCTAGTGTATTATTTGTAAATTGCGCAAATTATTCTACATAACAAATCATTAGACATAAAGCAGCCAATTTGGCTAGTATTGTTTTTTAAGAAAGAATAATAGAATTTTATTTAGAATTAATTAAAATTGTAAATTGCTCCTCCATAATTTCAGTGATTCGATTTTTATGTTTCCTTAAAACTTTTTTATTGTTATTTTGATAGGCAGAGAACCCTATAAATTTTAGAATAAGAAAGTCAGTTTTTCTTTAATTATTTTCTCATTTAAATGCACGAAAATGTCAATTAAAAATCATAATAATTTTTTTGGGTTACTGTTTTATTAAAATACCTGCATCAAAATTCAAATGTAGATAAGTAAAAAAAAATTTTTTTTTAAACTGAGGACAATGGGATTAAGCCTTGTTTATTGTAAACATCTTTTTGAAATAGAAAAACAGATCCTTACTTATGTTCTAAATTTGTATAGTAAACATTCGTTTATCCAAAAACAGAAGACACGGACCATTTTGGCATTTCGTTCAGCCCCATAAATGGACGGGGGAAAAATGTTATCGTCTTTGAACGTTATTAAATATAATGGAAAATTCTAATTTGATCCTGGAAAGCATTAACTTTAAAACGTGGAAGAATGGCGTGTTTTGTGAAATCCAAATGATTACAGACCTTTAAAAAAGCTGATCAAAAAGTTAATTTGTGATTTTAAATCGATTCAATCTCTTATTTGATTCCAGACGATTCAAATCCGAAAAAATGAGGATCAATTAATTAGCATATTCCTATCACCATACGAATGATATTTTTTTTAAAGTATAGGCGGAAAAGACGGTGAAGCTCGAATTTCATTTGCAGAAACAGTTCAAAACTTCCGATAATTCTAATTATATCAGTTAAACCTAATTACTTTTGCATATATTGGTTATGAATAAGAGTCAATTTTATCTGTTATCAAGCATCTCTGGTTCGTTTTCTGAAATTGCATCTACTAGAATATTTTGATGAATTAAAATATTTAAACTATCCACCCGCGATGACCAGCTGTCACCCACAATCTGTAAATAATTGGTAAAACCAATTTCTCCATTTCTCCACCCACAAACACTGTGCCTTTTTCGCTATATTTTATTTCATATAAAATTTATGTCACCAGGGGACATACGAATTTCTTATGAAATCAATGTTGCCCTTTTCTTTACCACCATCCATTTTCGAGAGATATTTAGAAAGCATTATTCCTCGGCGAAGAAAAACATTAATTGAACTCGCCCTCTAAAATATTTAATGTACCGATTTTGCAATTTTTTTAATTATTATTATCGTGTATGAAAGCTCACTACTCCTACACACGCCAAAAAGGTTCGTCAGCCCTTTTCACTTTTTTTTCTGAGAAATGATACAAAATTAAATTTACGTACAGTTACCAAAATCAACAACTGAAACGATTTTGTCTCCAATTATTTTCTCCGTCTTGCTCTATTATTATTATTATACAATCATAATTTTAAATAATACTTTCTTTTATTTTCATGAGATTTGTAGCATTAAAATTGTTCAGTATTTAGTTCAATGTTAAGTTATTAAAAATGCTCAGTATTATTATATTAAGATAATTCATATGAGATAATTATATTAAGATAATTCATATGAGATAATTATATTAAGATATTCATATTAAGATAATTCACCAAAGACGGCTAGTATTGCCAACAATAATTTACTCATGTCAGTCAATTTTGATTAATTTCATCTATCCCAATAAAAGTATAATAAAAGTTCAGTTAAATAATGATATAAACACAATTTTCTATGGTTAGTTATAACTTATTAATGGTTAGATATATTATTTCAAAATGGTGAAATTGTCAAGTTGGCGATAAAAAAAATTGGCGAAATCATCCTAATTGTTAAGACTGAGAGCTGTTTCAAAGTCTTCTTTATATGACAATATCTCTCGAATCGGAGATGAAGGGAATAGAACTGACGACGTATCGAGATGTCGTGAGCATTCATATAAAGCAAACACTTTCGAAATCAGTTGAATGATTGTGGTTGAAAACTCTCCAAAGAGAATACATAGTGAAGTGTTTTTGATTTTTCGCAAAACCCAGGCTGAATGATCTAGAAGCCATAAACTTTCATATGAAGTAAATGCCTTCGAAATCGGTTCAGTGATTAGAGCCAGCAACTCTGTTTTGTGATATTCCAACAGACAATATACAGATAGTTTTTTTTTTTTTTTTTTCTATTTCTTTCGAAAATAAAGTTGGTGGAAGCAACGGCCCTCTATGACATATCTGGGTATCATAGGGTTCCCTGTGAATTAAAACTTTGAAATCAACTCTGTGGTCGGAACTGGGCTTGGTTCATGAGTTTTCCTTATTGTATGAAATATATAAAAGTAAAGCTTGTTTTGAAAAAGTAGCCATTGATTTTTTTTAAAGTTTTTCCAACTTTAAAATTGCATGGATATAGCTCAATTTTTAGAGATTCCAGATTTCTTTGTCCAAGCCATGGCTAAAGACAACAGATGAATCGAGTAAGGAGGCCGAAAGAATAAAAGAGCCTGCATGAGAAAGAATTCGATTTTATATAGTTTTAGAAGGGATTTACAAATATTAACACTTTGATTCTGTGAGAAAGTTAAGTCCGCGCAATTCTTAAGTTAAAGTTACAGTGAAGACGGAATTCAATCCATTAAGAGATTATGTTAAGTGTGAAGCTAATTGAAATTATTGCTTAGATATCTCCTGTAGAAAACGTAGAAATTCTTTCTGAGGTGAAAGAAACCCAGAATTTCTGTGTTTTTATTTTTTAATTGTGCAAAACAAAAAACGCATATTTGCTTTGACCGTTACTCCAGAACTAGAAATAGATTTAGGCTTTCACAGCCACTACGATATTATGCTTGGGAGAAACAGTACAGAAAATTATAAGAAGCGTTCCTCTAAATCATATAAATTTAGAGCGATATTTTTCTCCTGGAAGGGGCAGCAGTGGCTATTATTATGCCACCGTAGTTAATGACAAAGTTTATTGAGTTTTAAGAGAGTTCATAACAATTGAAATCTCGTCTAATTAAAAATTGATTTGTCATTGAAAGACAAAATGAAATTTGCTTGTTATCAACTAAGAATGTCTCTGTATGTGAAACTCGTAATTCAGATTAAATAAAAAGGTAGAATTGGTTTTTAATCGGGGAATATATGTGTGCCAGACCTCACGTTGCCTTCAAACTCAAAATTTTATACAAAGCTTTCAGTGGGTGGAATCTTGCCGTTTCCATTTTGCAATGATTTAGCTCCTTCTGATAACTATCCAAACAGTGGGGGGTGCCCTTTTTGGGAACAAGGCTTTTTCCAGACTTTCGTTCATAAATTGCGCAGGCAAAGGATTCTACGGGGAAGTATTTGCTACAAATATTGAATGCGATACTTGGACATGCATGACCGGTTATTTGTTTCTGTCTCTTCCGTAGGTCAGTGCGCCAGATGCATGACGAGAGTGCCGTACGGGACCCTGATAGCGACCATTTTCTGCTGCGCCGGAGTACTCACCTTCCTCACCTGCCTTTACCCCGCCGTGCGACTCACGCTGCGGATGTTCGAGGACCTCTTCACCTACAACCTCGAATGGTGAGTAAGCTCCTTCTCCCTTCTTTTTGATCCGATATTTTGCACTGTGAACTTTTTTTTGCGGTACAATTATCAATCCTGACTGTCTAAATCATCTGAGAAGGGTGAAATCTCCATAAATCATTGTGATATTAATTAAGATGTTATAATGGTACTTCATGACGTTCCGTTTCGATATATTCAGTGATTTTTAAACTTCTCATTCTCGGATCTCTTTTGAATCTAGACTTTTCCCAAGGCACCAGTACTTTTTAAAAAGTAATCCATGATTTGTGTAGAGGTTTGTTAATAAAACTCATTTTAGATGACATAAAATTTTATCGAACATATTTTAAAAATCAGTGGGATGGGTGATTTAATAATAATGTGAACATTTGTTTCTAATATCAGTGTGGTATATTTTATTTCAGATTGTTAATCATGTCATTTTTTGTCTTCCTCATCGTTCTTTCGTCTTTGACACTACACAAAAGTTAGTTATTATAAATTATTTTTTATTATAATTAAATTTAATAAAAAAAATTTAAATTTAATTTAATTTATCAATTTTATTTTTAAAATTTAATTAATTTTTTATTGTAATTTACTTGTCAACTATTTTTCACGATAAGTGCTAAGCACGGCCAAAATAATTTGTGCTCCAAGATGAAAAATAAAAATAAAAATTATGTTGTACAAAATGCTTCATAATAAATCCAAGAGCTTCAAACTGTTTTCGAGAGTCCTGACTTTCTTTTCTGGCCTCCTTCTTCAGGTTGAATGAACTTCAACTCGTCTTCATCATTGTGGGCTCCTTCATGGGACTCCTGGCCGTGACACTGCTTATCGTCGGCATCTGTTCCACGGGAGCCACGAGATCGAAAGTATACAGAGGATGGAAATCCCGTGTAGGAGGCAGAATTTCTTCAGCTTTGGTGAGAGTATTTCCTATATTTTTTAGTGAATAGTTGTGAATTTCAGCTGTAATACAAAGATTTGATTCAAACTGTACATTAGCTATAAAAATATTTTCATTGTCTTTTTCTTGGGATAACACTTTCATTTCATTAAGCCACAAATATTAAAACAAAAAACAATGCTTTGAGACTGATAATGCTTCATTCATTGCTTAGCAGTATTTAAATTTAAGCCACGTGCAAGTCAAAAATATACAAACACTTTCGGATGCATATGTTTTTTAGAATTTTCCAGGAAAGGTAATCAAACTGCCCTTGAACTTCATATATGCTTTAGCTTCAGTAAAAATTCGTTCACAAGAATATTTATCAGACCTGTCAGAAATTTATGAAGAAAAAAAAGATTTAAGTCATTCATTTCACATGAAGCTAATGATGGTTTGCAACTTTCATGAAAAATATTCTTTGCCTTGCCCATACATAGATAATCTCACTGAATCTTTTAATATCTTGCGTGATCTGTAATCATACTTTCTACATCGGAAGATACTAATGTTCATTTCTTTCGTGTCAAGAAATAATCTGATGTTAATATCTGTTATAGACTAGAGGTCTACTATTCAAAAAAAGCATTGTCAATGCTACTACGAGACTCACTTCGTCTAAACGGGATTGGCCAAAAATGATTGGTGAGAATCTATTAATTTCCCCCCTGCCCCCATTAAGCCTCCCGTGGAACAACAAATGTCCATTTCGTAACATTGATAACATAAAATTGTTGCCCTTAAGTGGAAGTTAAGCTGTTCCAGAGAGAAATAAGTTTGTTGCTGTTTTCAGTATGGAAGATGGTGACAGTATCGGTATAGATAGTAATGGATCAATAAATAATCACTTTGTTTTAATTCTGAGTCTTCAACCTCAAGAGGCAAGGAAATCTTCATCTTCTATTTGTAACATTATTTTTCTCTATGGATGTGGCTGACTTTATATTTTATCGATCAAGTACCACTTAAAACCTTTCAAATAGGGAAGGCATCAATCAACTTCTCAGGAAGTTTCGCAACCGTCCAGTTCAATAGAAATCATCTCCAATCAAAATTTCGATTAATAAATAGCTCGTTCTTTCATATGAATCACTTCAGTTTCCTTTAGCGAGTAAAAGAAATAATGTCCGTGAGAATAGTAAAATGCTGAGCCAATGCGGAAACAATTTTCGATTGCACCTTGCTTCAGGCCAGTTTTTACCAATTTTTGTATAACATAAAATAGACTTCGACCGAGAGACCAATTTCAGTCTTCATTAAAATTGTCGTTCTAAAATACATACACATTGTTTTAACATAAAGTGTATTAAATGAATATATATAGGAGCTGCATTCAAGAGATGACAGACATGTCTATGTCATTCTTTTAAAGTATGTTTTTTTTTTCTGGCTATACAGTAATTTAAAATCGCAATGCATTTGTTAACATTAAAATTCAAGACGTTTTTTGATTTTCAAAAGTAGTAAGAACACCCTCCATTTCTTCTGAGATAAATTATCGTAATATCTTCTGATCTATTTTTTTCCCGGTATACGTGAATAATCAATCTTCGGCAAACATTGTCTGGCCAAACCGGTAACATTTTAACCGCATGCATTGATATTTTCCCCTAAAGTTGTTAAAGCTTATAGTTTTCTGTTACATTCTATAAAAACAATATTCAGAGTCATTGTCGTTGAATATGAAATAGGCGGTATATTTCTATTTACTGATGATATAGGGGGTTAGAATACCTTTAAAAGGTCCTTGATTTTTTTTTTTTTTTTTTTTACTTATACAAGAGCATTCTGTTAATTGAAAGGAATTGGACTGACAACAACTAAATGTCTTACAATTAATAATTGTAATCATATTTTGTGGACGATAGTCGGCATGAAAATATAACTGTTGACCTCGTTTTCCAGTGCATGGCTATTGTTTACATCATCAATTTGGTGTGGCTGGCTATCGCTTGCTGCTTAGTGGTGGTGGTGTTTGTTTTCCACGTATGGAGAGGTCTCTGCGAAAACTCCACTGACTGCGTCGATTTGCAACAATTCCGTAAGTTTTTTCCGATATTAATACTGTTGTTAAAAGATTGTTCCTCTGTAATACTGTTATGTTTTTTATTGAAACTCTAGTTTTTCACTTTAAATTGCAGATTTCATGTTCCCAAATGGAACTGATATAAATACACTGCACATCTGCAAAAAGAAGAAAATGTTTTGTACCGACACCGTAAGTTTCTCTCTGGTCATTTTTAATTATTATTCTTATTATTATTTTCTCTCTGGTTATTATCATGGTTTTATATTAAGGCCTGAATTTCGAATTTCCTATTTTTTGCATTCTTTTAATCATTTTCCTAATTTCAAATCCTTTTAATTGTAATAGTTATATTTTTATTAATAGAAATTAGATTATATAATTATTTTATTATTTTTAATTAGTTAACTAATTAGAATTTAATAGCTGTCTTTAAAAGACAATAGGATTTGGTTAGATTTATCTCCCGAAACTATGAAATCTGTCTCTGATATATTTGTATTATTTTCTATTTCTTTATTAATGTGTACTTCCTTCTTTTTGCCATTCATTTTTGTATCATTAGCCAAAAATTTATCCAGAGCATTCTTTTAACCATCATTATTTTCTAAATTTCACTTTGATTTTTTTACTCGATTATTATCGATTCATTCTATGGCAAATATAATTAAAAATACAGTTTTTATTAAATAATTTTGAGTTAGATTTGTATACTTATTATGATTAATAATCACAGAAAAGTGATAGGAAAATTAAATATTGCGTTGCAAACTCATATCATGTTACTAAAAAAATTTATGTATTTATAATAGAAATTTGATTTTTATAGAGTAAATGTATTTAACTTTTTGTATTAACTTTTATTTATTTAATTTTAAGTATTTATATTTAACTGAATTTCGAATTCCAGAAAACAGCAAACTTTCCCATGATTGCCCATTTTAAAGGCATTAGAATATTGAACAAAATTCCTTCTAATTATACTGTTTGCTTGCGACAATCAACCGGTACTTTGAAAAGCTGATGAATATTCTTAAATGACGTTGAACAAGCGTTCAACAAAAGTCTGAAGGGAAAACTGAAAGACATTAGGAGTGGAGGAGCTTCCATTGACCAAATGAATGCAGAAAAGTTGGATTCTTATTTATCGAACTTATCATTTATTCCTGATGGCATTTAAAAGCTTATCGTTCAGTCTAATACAGTGGAACCTCATTTACCGAACATAATTCTTTCCAGAATCTTACTCGTAATGCTAAACAATTTTTTTTCCATATTTTTTTATTCTGACGCAAAATGTCGCTCCATAACTCCATAAGCTCTTCGGTAGTTCTGATTATGTTCTTCCATCAGCTCATCGATGTCATTGCTCTGCACCTCTAGCCCCATGATCTTGACCAAAGACAAAATCTCGTCCATTAAGGCTCCACAAGTATTTGCTGAAAATCCTTCTAAAACACTATACAGCCAAAACTTCTTCCATGTTGATATAAGGACTCTCTTCAAATAAACGCTCAACCCAGACTGATACAAGCCAATGCAGTACGTGACGTCCCTCGCCGCTCGTCCTACGAAACATCGCTCGCTAACCGAGTCACTTTTTGTTTTGCTTCTGCGAATCAGTCGTTAAGCGAGGTTTGACTTATTTAAAATGGCGACTAATAAATTACAGATAAAAAAAATTTGTAATGATAAGATTTCTTTTTATAATCTGGGAAAATGAATATGGAATTAATTAGTAGTAGAATTTTATATTGATTTAAATGGAATTAACTTATCGTAAATATGGGGGAAAATATTAAAATATCTCCATTTCGTGACCTCTTTTGGGGTCTTTAAAAGTATATTTTAAGTATATATTATTTATATTATTTAAAAGTATATATTAAAGTAAATTTTATAACTGAAAAATATATTATTGCTCCATAAGAATTCTGATCACAGGTTATAAATAGTATTCCGCCGATTTTTTTTTTTTTTTGCTTAATTATAGATTAGTCCCTTTTCAATATACTTTGTGTATGATCGAATGCTTTTTTCAAGTTAAACAGTTTTGATTTGTGTGCTCATTTGCAGGTTATCTATGCAGAGCCGTACTACATTTTGTCCTTTGCTGCTTCAATTGTAGTTATTATAAGTTTGGTAAGTAATTATGAATGTCATCTCATTAACCTCACTCAAATGAAAGTTAAGACTAATGGTTATAAACGCAAAATATTAGGTTTTCCGTGCTACGTTGGTCAGAAATCCAGTATAAGGCTATTAATGGGCTAAGTGAAATTAAAGCGACAAAGGAAGTCAGGTCATACTTGGATCTCTCGAAACAAGCTGGGCTCTCACCATTCTTATATTGATTGATGGTGCTTCTGAAACTGATATTCGGATGTTTAAAACAGAATATATTGCACAGAATTTCCTCGTTATGTCTATAACTAAAAGTTATAGACATTACGAGCTCGGTTGATCACACCTAGTTATAAATATAAGAAACATTGCATTATGTCATGTGACAAAAACTCAG
The DNA here is from genome assembly GCF_947563725.1 of Argiope bruennichi. Taxonomy (NCBI): domain Eukaryota; kingdom Metazoa; phylum Arthropoda; class Arachnida; order Araneae; family Araneidae; genus Argiope; species Argiope bruennichi. The sequence goes on along the minus strand of NC_079153.1, from coordinate 141,344,421 downwards.
TCACACTGACATTCTCTATTCGGTTGCAAAGACCGGATCCACTCATACATTCTGTTGATCAAAGCTGCATTAATGCGCACTTTTAAAATGAATCTATGTCGTCTTCTAAGGATACAATAAAAAAAAAATCTCTTCCCTTTCACTCAACTGCACATCAATTATTACCACTACAACGCTAAATCAGATTTCTCCTGATGTACACAGCTTTCTATAAAACAAAACAAAATAATAATAATAATAATCAGAATTCTTCCATATGAAATGAAATAGCCCTAACTATAGTCCCATTTTTGTTTCGGCTGATATTCTGTTTCAGAAAAAAAAATCTTTCACTCTTTGGTAGTGTCTATGAATGAAAATATGTTTTTCAAGAATTATAGCAAAAGTCAGTGGCTTTGGCATTATTGATCTAAACCCTACAATGTTATCGGAGTATAATTTTAGTCATTAACTATTGAGTAGAATTGTAGAATTGTCGATTAGTAGTTATTTCGTCTAATAGATTATTCGGTTGCGTTTGGAAAAAAAGTGAAACGCTACAAAACCAACCTCATCAGCCGTAATTCTTTCTTTCACATCGCTGAAAGGCAGAAAGAAGAGCTCCGGCTTCAGAGTTATTTTTTATGTACTATATCTGCTACAACTGTAGAAGCACCCCCGAAATATCGCCTCTCCACCACGAACAGACCTCACCAGCCATAATTCTTTTATATCGATGTAAGTCAAAAAGAACAGCTTAGTGTCAATTCATCGAAGGTTATGCATACAGTTACTGAATTTAGACTATCCACCGCTAATCCTGATGACCGATTACAGATCCTGTGGTAAGTTACAGAAAAGCCGTAATCGATAGTTACATCTCCCGCAGGAGATATGGACAGAATGCTCTTGCAGGGATACCGTTTTAGCTTCATTCATATAGAACGAGGCGCTTTTGGTGTTTTCAACAGTTGCGTAAATGTTTGAATCAAGTGTGCTGGTCAGTGAATGAGAAATTCGTGAATATTTGTGCGAATTCAATTAAGAGGGGGAATAATGCAAAATCAGCAAATTATGTGAATTGCATGTGACTTAGGAGTGTAGTAGGCCAGCACTGGTTTCTTTTTTGAACTCGAAATAAATAATAAAAGTTGTAAGATAATTCCTTAAAACAGCGCGATCTTTGTCTTACCCTTATACTCGAAAATACGAATGCAGTTTCGATTCAATAAAAGTAATAAGTGACAGGCAGTAGGTAACAAGTAGGGATTAAAAGCAAGTTACAAATATTTGAAAGGATTTTATGTTCTAATTCTGAAAACCCGGGATATTTTTCCAAACCTAGCTCTAATGAGTTGGCGAGTGTGATGTAAAAAGAACGTGATATCAGATATGTTCCGTTTTGAATAAGTTAGAAAATGATTGTCACATAAGCTACATTTTTTCACTTCAGAATATCGAACTCGCACATAAAGTTTTGTAGGGAGTAAGAAGAAAATGCCCCGAGCTCAACGCATTTGTATTTATTACAATTTTATTATTTCTCCGCGACCCGTCTGAGGTAAAAGGTCTGCCGCCACCAAAGCTATGATATACTCATTCATGGCGTGTTTTTAAATCGAAATTATTTATTTATAATTTGAAATCAATATAAATCTCAAAATTTATTCTTTAAAATTTTCACTATATTCATTTTTTGAACTATATTATGCATTATGTTAATGCTCGCTCAAAATTGAAATATAAAATAGTTTGTTTCATTGTTTTCTTGCTAATGTTTGCCATTTTAGGACTTTAATTTCTAGTTAAATATACATTTTTGATGTAAAAAAATGTTTTTTTTTTCTTATTATTATTGCAAAACGATACCTTGCTTAGCTTTCTTATTATCAGTTTCATTCTGCCGAATATCACACAGGTCAGAGCAATCCATTACTGCTTTATAATACCATTGGGGTGACTACAGGCGCGATATTTGAAATTTATCGTTGTATCATGGTATGAAGAATATTTTGCCGATTTTGCAATGACGTTTTGCTGGTTTTAAAAGTCAACGTATCACTTAATGATCACATTAAAATTATTTCCCTTTTAAATCCATCCAGTAGTTTGCATTTTTTTTTTTTTTCTATATTAAAAACCTTTCGTGAATGATGATGCCACCATCCACCGCGCAGGAATTGTTTAACAATAACTTCGAAACCATGATTCTGATTGCCTGCATTTATCATGGCCACCACAAACTTGAACTCACATCTGGACCTTGTAGAATAATGTACTAACAAGTTCGGATGTTCTTGCTTGCCTAATGTCGATATTTTCTAAACTTAAATACATTGCAGGGTCTAGTAGAATCGGTGTCTAACCGCATACAATATGTACTTCAGGCACAAATAAAATACTGAATCAAGGCATCCATTTCATTTTCATAGTTTCTAATTCACATGTATATGTCTACCTTTTTGCTATGTCTAATATATTCATCTGTACACATTTAATGTGAATGTTCAGTAGATGCCTCAGTCAGTTATATAGACAACTTATGTGTGATTTTTTTTCTTTATTATTTCTAGCTCCATTATATCATGTGTCTAGCTGCCAACTACACAAGAATCAAAGATCAGGAAAAGTTTAAAGATTTGCAGGAGTTACAATATTTGCAAGATTCGGAAATGGGGACGTTACCGAAAGATCGCTTCTAGGACGTAAGCCAAGGAATTTTTAAGGAGGAGAAATTGCTTGGAAGAAGATAATGGTTATAAGCAAACAATATCGCTCAAAGCATGAGTTTCGATCCAAGCTTGAAAGTAAACATGGGAGAGTAATTACTTCCTTTGTCTGAAACCAGCGAAAACTTATCAACTTATATTTCGGTGGAAGTTTCCTTCTTGAAAATTTCTTGGCAACTGTGATGGACCTGTCTTTTTTGTATTCCAGAAAATTGAATCTATACCTTTCTTTATTCCTACTGAAAGAAAAAAAAAAAAAAAAAAAAAAAAAAGATCGGAATGCGGTATGGGAATACCTTTGTATATAGTACCAATGGTAGGCGCGATTATCTGCTATGTATTTACTGTCATTCTCCTGTTTTATACTTCATTGCCTACCTCTTTGCAAAGATTGTATTTACTTTTTTTTTTGAAATCAAATTTAGTTCTAATCTTATTGAAACTTGCTATGTCAAAGTGATATTGCAGTTACATGTCAAACATTGCTGCCCTTCATTCCAAACTCTGTACAATGACGTCACTCCCTTTTTTTTTTCACCATATAATGGATTCCAATATTAAATTGGTGCAAGCATTTGATATGAGCTTGAATCGATTCCATTCATTTTCTTTAAGAAATTTTTATACAATTTTACGTAAATGATCAGAACGGCTCGCATTTATTCATATACGTTGCAGAATCGCAATCAACGTCTTAGAAGCATTGTTTCCGGTTTCATCAGAGAGAAAATATACCATCAGAATTAATAAACATGTTCTTTTCATATTGTTTAAATACAATGGCATAGCCAAGGGTTTTGCTGCTCATGATCCGATGCCGCTCCATGGCAATGTGTAGAGTGGGGCCATGGAATCAATGCTGTGAAGAGAATTTCTTCATGAACGCTTCTTTTTAACTAAAAAATACACTAAAAAACGTAATCTGTCCAATGTGCAAATATGAATCACAAGAAACTCATTTTACAAATTTTAGTTGAATCAATATTTTGATCTTTAAAATAATATCCGTTTGGAATAATACATTTCCCTAATTTCCATTTCCTTCCTTCAAAACTTCCACAGGAGTCTCAAAAGTCCGCATTGTCTGACTTCCGCCTGCATTTTGCGGGAACAGTATGCATATATTGCAGGGATCCGAGTCTGATGAATAGGGAGAGCGATATCAGAAATTTGCGGCCAATCACTGTAGAATGTTTACAGTGGTGATCTTTAATTATTGCTCTCTAATAATTGCTCCCAAACAGAGTGATCTCACCAGTTAGGTCTTTCCATTAACGAGTGGAAACGACATTCGCCATCGTTAAAATGCTGGATCCATTTGAAAAAAGTTACTTTCAGCAGAGCGTTATTTTCATAACCAACCTTCAACATATCTCTCAAACTGCACCAAAAATGTGATACTGAAACTTTGTCCTCGACTCACCATCCATGCGGAAAGATCAGACAACTGGTACAGGGAATCCTAGTGGCTTGTGCCATTTCCTGGATAGTTCTCTGCAACAAAAATTGGATAACTTCGGAAACTGTGATTAACAAAAATGCTAATATGAGTCGATTATGAACAACGATGTATATGAATAAATGCACCTGGCTCAACACGAAACACTGTAGGCGAACATTTGCTCATTACATGTTTTTCATCTTTCTTTTTTTAAATATTATATATCGTTGGTTTTTATATTATGTATTTCATATTCATAATTGTTTTTTTGAGTAAATCTGCTCTGAAAATGTTTTTGAATATTATTTTTCTTATGTAATCTTAAATTTTGGGTACATTTTGTGTCATTTTAGATTTTAGTTGACTGCTGGTGATCTCAGTGCTATCAATTTGTATGTAATATATACAGTCATTTTAGAGATACGAGACTGATGATAAAAAGACTAACATAGAATGGAAATGTGAATTATTTTTATGGTAATATTTATTTATATTTAATTGCATTGTTATGTAATATATAATGTAATCATATGGATGAATAAATTCATTATTTATTTCAATAGCTTATGGGAACAGTGTTAAAAAGCATACTTTCATTTGTTTACTAAAACGGTGGATATATTTTTTTAATTTAGTTTCTACTTTTTATTCTTTCATTTATCCTAAATAATACGGAATCTTCACATCATTTTCCTTTAACCCATTAAACAGACGGTGCCATTCATATGGAGTTAAAATGTTTCGATTCGTTTAGTTTTGAAACAGCATACTGCCATTGAGAACACATAAAATTTCAAACCCCTATCTCAGGAAGAAGAGAGAAAAATTGATTTCGAAATTCAATCGTCACAAACCTGAAACTGAGCCAATAATGGGCCTTATATCTGAGGGAGATGACGGTTTAAGTTAAAACTTCTCTAGAACAGTTGAATAAATCAAAAATTTTGACATCAGAGTATTGTATCAGGAAGAGAAGGATTGTAGAAGAAATATTATATCAAGGAATTAATTCAATTATTAACATAGTATATAAATGAAATAGTGTTAAAATTTAGAAACTTTTTAATTTGAGACCATTAAAAAAAATCATAGTTTAAAAATTTTCATCAATGTCAATAGTTGTACATATGTGTCACAATTATTAAAGCTACAATTTTTACGATTTGTGGTGAAAATTCGTAATTATACCTTAGAGAAAAAAAAAGTGCTGAAATAAATGTTAGATAGATTTTATTAAATAATGGATTCTATATTTCGTGAAACGCTGAAGTTCCTTTTTCACATTGGGGAGGGGGGGGGGGTATTTGAAGATAAAAAATCCCAGTTCATTTTTTGTTAAATTCTAAGTTTGAAGCTATTACAATTAAACATTAAATCTGATTTTCTTCCGGAATTTAAAATAACAATAAGAGTTTTAAAATGCAGAAAAGTGTCAGTTGCATGCCTAAAAATTAAGTAAAATTATTTGAAAATTTTCATAATAATAAATAAATATTTTTTCCCTGCTAAAATAAATATAACTTAGTATTGATTATTGGCGGGATACATTGGCAATAGAATATATATATACATTATTTTGATATAATCATAATTACATGAAATCTTTTAATTTGATTTCACAAAAAATAAATCGTTTAGTGGAAATTTCAACTATAAAATCTTTTTTCAAGTTAAAAGTGTAGCAAATAAACTGTTTTATTAATGAACATAAATTATTCAGTTGTCCATTTTAAGAAGAGCAAAAATGGTAATGATGCAAAAGTTTAGTGTTGCACTGCATAGGTTCATAATTTTGCATCGGATGATTCTATACAAACAAAATATAATGTATATTATCATAAAAACATAATTATTTATTTAACAATCGACCCCAATAATAGGGTTTGGTAATACTGCATTAATCTGGTCTTCGTATCAAGTACATAAAACTGAACAGACTCAGCATATCAGCTACTCGAAATCAGTTTTTGGACACAATTGAAATCTATTTGATCTTATTTGTTTGCAATGGGTGATTCTATATCAATCTGATAAAAGTATTAGTTCGATTAACTTAGTTTATCATCTATATATGTCATCTCCAGTTATAACTGTCCTTTACCCTATGTAACAGTGTACATGCCACCGAAGAATTCTATACTAATTATATTAGTATAGAATATTCTTCTATACTAATTATATTAGTCTTCCCTTTTCTATTCTCATCCACTTGTCAATTATTATCAAAGCTAAGGCCACCGACACATACTTCTTCCAAATTGGAATCAAATAATATCAGTTAACAGTCTCAACGTAAGTGTGAAAACCGATATCCAACAAATTACCTGTTTTATTCCGATGAGGAAATAATTGATTACTGGCTATATCAGGCTAAGTATTAGGTACAATTGAGAATCCAAATCAACCTGTATGTGAGACAGCAAAAATGGGTATCAATACATGACATGCGATTTGGAAATAATGGTATAATTTCATTACTTTAATCTTTTAAATTAGGTTTCAGCATGTCTATTGTAGATTGTGATAAAGTGCCACTGGGTGAGCGTAAATGAATTGAAACAGGATACTTTTCTCTTATCACAAATAAATGGGTATTCTGAAATATGTTGACATATAAATGTACAATACTTATATTATTTACTCTGTTAATGTCAGTATCAAAGTTGTGATTTTTCAAATTCATTATTCTTTCAAGAAAAACGATATTATATATATATTTGTTATGGAAATTGAATTGTGAATGTTGTTCATTGAGCTGGATAACGGAAATCCATGCTTTTTGCCAAGAGAAAAAAGAAGCTCGGGTATCAAAACACAGACAAATATTCAAAAAGAACAGCATTTGTAAAAAAAATAAGACGTAACTAATATTGATGACTGTATACAGTGAAGTAATAGAGAATATGATGCATGAAACTCGGAACTAATTTAGATAATTTTATAAACATCTATGAAATGGTGAGTTATAATGATTCCGTACAGAAATTAATCGCATGAAAAAGGCAATTTAAATTTCATTCCTTTCATTTATAGTGCTGAAGACTATAAGCATATCAGTGTCATATATAAACAATTATCTTCATGAAAATTATATATTTTATTCCTGTAAGTAATTAAATTACAGTATATGAACAGATTTCTGACAACAGATCTTGGTCATCCATTTTCAGAACTGCTGTTGGATCTGTAATGGGAATTTTTCTCAACCATGTAGAGACAACGATACCTGTCTGAAGGAAAAAAAACATCAAAGAATTTATAAGTTAGCATTCAAATTTAAAGCAGTAAGAGCATTGCATTTCATCTTTTAAAATTTGTGGGTAAGCACCTAACAAATTATCAGTTTGCATTATTAATTGTATAATTCTTTATCTTAAATATTTTGTTGAGTTAAAAACACTTTAAATACATATTTTCCATTTTTAAGAAGAAAAAAAAAAAAATTTTTTTAACCTTTTTTTCAAGTTCTGAAAACCAAAGCATTGAGAAATAATATTTGAATTTGAAATAAATTTTTGTTTATTTATTTACAGTTTAAAAAAAACTAGATTTTTAAAAATATAAACATACATTTGTGGTTAATATGGAATTCTCAAATTTAAGTTAACAATATCAATTAATATGCAAATAATCATCTTTCATTAATTGGAAATTCTTTATGTTAAATATATTTTTTGCAATGCAAAATAGCATAAAAACCACTGTAAAAAAAAAAAAAAAAATTAGCTATAAAACTTTATTTTGTACAAGCTGTTATATCATCAGCTCAACTTACATTCATCTGCTTTTTATGAATCTGTGAAAAAGGGAAATATATACTTTTAAGTTATATATAGTTTTCATATTCAGCCATTTAAAAAGCTTTTACAAATAATATCAAATTAATTACTCTCTAAAAATTTTGGACAAATGGCAATTTTATTCAGAAAATTTGGTACATATATAAAGAATGTTTAAAGTTCTCACTTTAAACATTCTTAGTTTGTTTGTCAATTTTTTAGTTCTCACTAAAACAATTTCTCTTTATTTGTTATTTATCAACAAAATGCAGATTAAAAATTTCTTTGACTTATTCATTTTTATAATTTTTTTTTAATGAAGCCAGACTTTTTTTACTGTTTTATCTTTAGTATAATTTATATACTCAGAATTTATGACCTTTTCTATTAATGGTAGGAAGATATATTTGAATAGGTTAAAATATGATTTATAAGGTTAATTTAAATATGAAGCAAGATTGCAAAAAAAAAAGACTATATGTATTAATTTTTCATTGAAATGGTAGGAACAGATTTTTTAAAGATTCTAAGGACTTTGAACAGGGGGAAAGATATCTTTTATAAAGTTTCAAGCCTGTTATAAAGTGTATGCATTCTTCATGCCCCATCCTAGTTAAGCCATTGTTCTGAGGCAATAACAGATTGTATTATTGATGCAGAGAGAAATAGAGCAATGCCCAATAAGGAGTAAGCAGTACAATTATGGCTTCAACAATTCAAAAGTAATAAATAACGAAATTATAGTTCTTTGTGTTTTATGATTTATATTTATATTCTTAAAGTGTAAATTCTGGTAATTTGAACACCAACACTTTAAATGGATTTAAAACCACATTTGGCATAAATGTTCCACAAATAGTTGTTGAAAGTTATTTCTCTTTTTTCTATGTCATATGAAATATAAATGTTTCAAAGAAGGTAAATAAAAAGTAATGCGACAAAATTCAAAAAATAATAATAACTTTTTAAAATTAGAATTTTAATTTTATATATATATATTTTTAAATTCTCAACATTTTGAGCCTCTTGTACCCAGATCAAGAATCCTGCCTCCCCCACTGTTTTCTGCCAAGGACAGACTCTACTCTGATGCTGGTCCTGTGAGAGACAGAACACAATAAGGACTAATCAATCCAATACTTTAAAGGCTGACTCTGTTTTAAATAAATAATATATTTTATCAATTTTTTCATAGTGAAATTGAAGAAATAATTATAGCTGCAACAGAAAATTTTTATATTAATTTTAGCAATAATAAACTAATTTTTAGCAATTTGAACAATGTACAGATATTTTTCTCTGATATCCAGTAATGCATAAACAAAACTGCAGAAAAAAAAAGCAAAAAATTATTGAAAAACATCTTATTTGCAAAGAATTTTTGGAAATTTTTAAATTATAAATTTAAAATTATAAAAATCGTAATTTTGCTCTCTTTTTACATTGAAATTAAAAATGGAGTTTTCTTTTGCAATATTGACTATTAAGCACCAAATCATTACCTCTAGAGAACTTAGAGTTTCTTCCATACTAGGAGCTGTAACTAAAATTGTGCCTGGTTTTGTGACATTATTTCTAAGCCATTTCCAAATCTCTTCTTGAGTTTCTTTGGGCATGAAGCATTCAAACACATTGTTGAGGATAATCACATTTGCTGCTTGGACCACTTCAGGCAAATTACAGATATTATCACAGATTACCTTTTTAAAAGTTGAATAAATTGGTAATTTTATTCAAAATTTTGTAAACAAATCAAAATAATACAGTTGATTTAGAATATTTAACAAAGCAATATTTATAAGCATATAAATAATTACTACAAAAATGTTTAAGCTTTAACTCATGCAAAAAGCACATTTACAAAAATATTTCAGATTGCAACTTATATAAATTTTTAAAAAAATCATATTTTGATAGTATTTATTTAGTAATAATTTGCATGGACTTCAACACAAGGGTACAAATACAATTACAAATAAGCACATTTTTTACAAATCAGTACAATTATTCTGTGATGTTTGTGTGTATATGTGTACATTTCATTTCTTTCAGAAAAAAATTCCATTTATATTGAAAGTGTTTACTTTGTTTTGCATAAAATAAAAATAATTTGCATAATTTTATAAAATTCTAAAAAATTTCTATAAAGCTATGAAAACCCATAGCTAAACTTTTCCAAACTTATAATCCTGTTCATCAATTTTGACAGATGCACAGTCTAGATTATATTTTATGAAGTCCAAACCCTAATAATTTAACCAGCTTTAAATGAGCAAACTTTTTCCACTAAATTTTGTAGTTGCTGAAATCTATCATTAATTTCTACAATTAATGTATTTAATGAAGAAAACAGTTTTGATCTCAACTCATTCTTATGGCACAAGTTATCCATTGTGAATGTGCCTTCTCATTTTGTGACTGAGGTTCCATAAAAATGCCTAAGACATTTTTTTGCAAAATTTATAAGCATCATCTATAAGTTTCTTTCATTTCACTATCAGTATTGTTTAAACACTTACTTTCTGAGTGCAAAGTTTCATATGTCCCTTTGTTTGTAAATATATATATATACATCATTCACTTCATCTAGCACAGGCTGCCAGAAGTCCAAGAAACTAAGAAAGGAAAACCAGTATTGTAACTAGCAGAGTTCTTGTGTCTGTTCTTATGTTTAAGCTTTCAACAAACTCTGTCAATTGGGGAAAAAAAATAACCAAAATATCTTTGTAAAGATGTCATTAAGATTTATTAAGATTACCGCTCGAACTCTATCACGTATCCTGAACCCTCTTTAAACTATTGCATGTAGCTACTATCACAGCTTTCCAACAATGTGCAAATACAAGAAGAAAAAAAAAGCAATGCTCTAATGTACTGAAAAAAGTTTTAAAATTTATACCAACTAAGGTAGCATGTAAACAAGCCAGATTTAATGAATGGTTTGAAGAGAGGTAAACTTTTTTTTCTTTTTAATGAATTTCTGAATGTTTTTCGGCTATTACAACATTATTCTCATATACTTGATCTCTATAGTAGCTCATGTTTGAAATTCCTGTAGTAGTTTTATTTTTTATTCCAATGAAAACTATAGAAGATTCCACTACTTTTGATTTTTTTTATCAGTATGTATTCTAATACCTGCTTTATTTAGTGTTTATAAGAAAAACCAGAATGATGCCTACTATAATTCAATAATATTTGGCCTTTATTACTTGTCTACTGATATGTTGACAACATTTATCTTCCAAAATTGCAATAAATGTGTGGAATAATAAGTGATTGAGACTTTGCTACTTATTACAGATCCAACAAGATCAATAATTTTATGATAAAATACACCAATTCTAAATAGTTGCATTTCTTTTTGCTTTGTTTCTTCTGTGATCATGTTAAGCCAAATTTTAATTTGCAAGGAATTTTATAAACATTCTGATAACAATTTATTGCCATAGGTACAGATAGTATTGCCAGTCACAAGAGCAAACAAGATTTATTCATTGTTAAAATTATTCTCAATTGTAGGTGTGACAAAAATTTGGAAAGAAATAGTTCAGATTACAAGATAACATCATTACTAAAATTGCCCACTCCCTATGCTTCACCACTGCCTTTGAAAACCAGTTGATTCATCTAAAATATGTGTTGCATTTGATTTCAATTAAAGCACTTATGCACAATTTGATGCTCATGGATCCTTCAGCAAAGTACTTTTAATTTTTCAAATTTTGGCAGAAATTTAATTACTCTTATTTTAGGTCCTTTACACATGTTGTGCTTTTTCTGTATGTGGAGCCATGTCAAAATGGCATAGAATCATAACTTTCTCAATCATCAAACATTGTTGACTAACATTAAAATGTGGTAAGGTAATTTATATGAACCATGTGAGCATACTAAATAGTATGTTAACTAAACTGAAACATGTTGATAAAAAAATCTAAAGATTTGCAAGTAAAATCATTCAACATACACAGCTTATTTTTTAATATATCAAAAATTTTAACAGACTTTGCTTATAAATACCACAAAAAGCTGAATGAAATAAATTCAGAAAGCAAAAATTCATTCTGACATTAACAAAGAATATAAAAATATAAACAGATTCTTCATTCCTTCACTTTAAACTATAGAAGAAAAAACATGATTAAATAGTGAATGAAACAAAGAAAATGGTAGGAAATTTACTGTAATAATAAAAACATTTTAGTGGAAATTATGTATAAAAACGTTTTGTTTTTTGTTTTTTAATTTTCAAAATTAGAGGAAAAAAGCAAGATAATTAAATTTATATTAAATAAGGGATTTTTTTTAAATTTAAAAAAATGTAAAGCAAAAATGTTTTCCAATATCATTGCAAAGATACACCATAATTTTGCTTAATTTCTAATAAATAAACAAAAAAACCCAGAAAAATCACTCTGATGCGCAATTCCCCTTTTCAAGAATATATTTGCGCCAAATTCGGCAACTCTACATCAAACAATCAATTCTGTAGACAGGTATAAAACCTCTTATTTTATAAGTAGAGATTATAGATATATGTACATAAATAACAACAGAAATGGGAACCAAATCTGAAATGACTTCTATGGAAAAATATATTTATTAAGCATCAGAAATTCTAAAAACACATAAAATCTTTTTATTTCATAATTGAAGATCTTTTCTTTTAAACCTCTTCTAATTGCTTGCATAATTTTTTAAAATAAAACTATGAAACTTACAGATTTTTTTTTTTAAATCTTACTTGTATTCTATCTTTTAGATCATATTTTTCAATAATATAATTCTGTAATTTGCACAAATCTTGATTGATTTCAACTCCAATAATTTTACTAGCAGCGCTGCAATAATATGCCTAAAAAAAGAGGCAAAACAACTTTTTTAATAAAGCAATTGCTAGAAACTGACTAAAAAATAAATCATTACTTAAAAATACATACTTTCATTCTCCTTAAAACAAATGATAGTTAAAAGTTAGTTAAAAACAACCATAAAATAAAAATTTCTAAATTGTAATATTTTACAAAAATAAAAAGTATCATTTTATACCTTTTACCTCAAATACCTTTTAATGGATATTTAATTTTTTTAAAGAAAATTAACTTTATTTACAACCATCATTGATATTTAGGTTGTTCAATGCAAATAATGGTTATGCTTATTTCAATTAAATTTCAAACATAATTTGCTATTCATGTTCCTCTGAACAAGGTATTTTCAAACTTATATTGAGATAGAAATATAATTGATGTTATTTTAGCAACCTAACACTTGCTTTGCCTACTCTGTACATGGATCTCCTTTATGGAATCAAGTCACATGGAATCATATTTGCATAAAAACTGTTATTGTCTGCATCACCTAACCTCTAATCATACATTATTAGATATTAATGCATATAATTTCCTTTCCTCACATAAAAAACATAAATGATTCCACAATAAAATTGATGAGACACAATTTCATATGTACTGTGTCCAAAAATCTGTTAGCTGTATTTAAGCATGCTAATAACAAAAATAGATAAAGAAAGAATATTGTTCATATGTTTTTATTACATATAAATTCTTTAACTATATTTAAAATTAAAATACTTAAATTTGCAAATATGCTCATGAGTGTTGAAGAAGAAGACTATACTGTAATAATATTGTAAATATCTTGTGATATCTTGTATTTATTTCCGTCAAGTGCTTGTAAAAAATCAATTATAAGAAATTATTTATTATTGCTTTGTTTCCTTTCATGGTGTAGTACAGTTTTTGATAGTTTCATAATGTGAACACAGAAACCTTTCAGTTTGTATCGATTATGTATAGAATTTCATTTGTGCTATATATTGTTGTGTAATGTGGTAGTTTGGTGCTTTATTATTCACTATTACAGATATTATATTAACAAAATATTAAGCAATTATTACATTCAATCCACACCCACAAATATAAATACAGCACATGCAATATATTTTCTAATGTACTTAATATCTTGAAGAACTTTGTTCATATATATATATACACACACAGAATATTTCATAAATGTTTTTAAAAATTGGTTTGAATTTCATAACAACAATGAAAAGCATTATTTCAAATCATGCATAAAAGTACCTTTAATTTTTTTTTAATTAAGAAAAAAATTGCATGACAACTAAATTAGAATAATTGAAAATAAAATTACATTTTAATATGGTATAAAAATTATTAATGTGCAGTAATATTTTTGAAAAACATTATGATCCTAAAAATATTCATTAAATTAAAATTGCTTGAAAGTGCATATTTCCATTCCAAAGCTCTCAATTCAACACTTTATCCTGTAGATTGCAAACAGTAAGATGCATAAACACATTTGCTTTAGAGTAGGAGAGATTATAAGAATAATATTTAGGGGAAATAAAAAAAATACATAAGAATAATTAATTACTTTTAAAACTCAATTTTTAAAAAAATATTGCAAGAACTTATTTCAGACGAAGGAACTGAAATATAGAAAATAATATTTAACAGCATTCAATGATTTTCAGCTAATTCATCAACAGCATTTCTGCTCATCTTTTCTTGTAAAAACATAGTAAAATTAGGACTACAGTTAACAAACTGAAGTATAAGATGTTACAATTTCATTCATTTTAATTCCAATATTTTACACCATTTTTAAAATCATCATTATATACAAATACTTGTTCTCACATTACTATACATTACATATATTATTACTATAAATTAAATAGGTGCAGAAAAATTAATTATCTTCTTTGCAATCAGCCCATAGAAAATATAAAGATTTATTTCAACACATTTTTTAATTAATTTTTTTTTTTACTAAATTAAAAAAAACTGCAAATAAATAAATAAATAAATAAAAAGAAAAGAAGAAGAAATTTTTTCATAAGGAATTAGTCAATATCAAATTATAAATTTTGTTTATTCAAAAAAGCACAATAAACATTTTGAATTTCAAAACTATAATTATTTGAACACATTCTACAATTTTTTTCTTTTTTCCTATTTTTACTGACAAGGTTGTTTACATTTAATACTATATATTTCTAATTATTGAACATGCATGCAGAAAAAGAATCATCATTTATCTAACTATCAGAATCACAGAAGTTAGAAATTTACTGGCTAAATGAATTTCTCAAAAATGCAACAATGCAATGTTAAGCTGCTTGACCAAATATTTATACTCTATTACGAAAAAAATCATGTAGAAGAAAAAAATATTCATAAATAGTTATAAAAAATTGTTCAAAAAACACAAAAGCAAACATACAGGAGAGGCTAAAGAGAACTGAGCACAGATATTGGTGAAGGCAAAGGAAAGTAAAATGTATTAAAGAAGCATTCACAGATAATTATGAGCAACAAAATGAGGAAAAACATTGAAGAGAAGAGTATAAACATTTCATACAACAGAAGTTTTGTTACATATATGTGAATTTGTCTGCAACAAACCACAGCAAGTATTAACATTACCCCATAAAGTATTGCTCCTAATCTAGATCCAACATCAAGAAGAACTTTACCACTTAAATCGGGCAGCATATATTGAAAAATAAATTCTATTCTTTGCACTGATGCTGAATGAGAGATAAAAGCTGGAAACAAAAACATGCAATGCTGATCATAAATAAGAGAATTCAATCAATACAGCAGAAACACCATTATGCAGTTTATCAGAATTAAACCAAATTAAATTCAAAATGACAAATTTAAAACAGATATAAAATTTAAAAATATCCATAGAATATAACTGGAGATCAAAGCAGATGTGGAAATACTTAGGAATTAATATCAATAGAAATGATAAAATAAAAAATTATTAAAATTGAGACAACTCAAAATTATACTAACATTTTCAAAACATGGGGCTTTTTCTGCAGTAAGTTTATAATTGATAAATGATTCTAAAAGGGGCAATTCTTTAAAAAATATTTTATTTTTATATTAACATAATCAACTTTTTCAATTTGGTGAGTTTTGTATTTAAAACTGCTATGTTAAATTAACCTAAAAATACAAAATAATTTTATTTTCAAATGAGTAACTTTCAACAATTGTTTTCCCAAATATAAAATTATAACTTTTGAATTGTAAATGAAAAGAAAACTTACTGACATTTTACACCTCATAAGTGATAAATCAGAGTTTAGATTTCCAACAACAAAGTTTAGGGATATTTTTTTTTTTAGATTAAAAGCTATAACAACATAAATCTTAATAATAATAAGTAATAAACTTATTCATTACAGAAAAGAGCAATAGTAATTTTAAATGCTCAATTGATGTGCCTTGTAATTCATTTAACAATATTTTGAAATTTTACAGGCCAACATTTACATATTGCTTTAATTAAATCCAAGGAAACAATTACATGCAATATTTTCATTATCGGTATCTAGAGAGAAGCTTAAATCATAAAAGATATGTAGAGTTTAATGACATATTTAGGATTTTTCTTACTTAGTAAAAGACTGAAAAGTTCTTTTATATTCAAAGAACAGCAGAAGAATAAATAATGATCAAGAAATATAAAACAGGAAATTAATTGGTTGAATTTAACCATAAGTACCATACGTTAACCATAAGATTACCATAAGTCAACATGAATTTAGCATGAGTTTTTGATATGAAGGTGTTTCGGATATTTAACAATTAATTTCTTATATCTACCTAAATGTAAAACCTCAGACTTAGCAGACTTAGTGATGATGAAAAAATATTTATTACTTAAAAAATTTCCACAATCAATCATACAAAGCTTCCAGAATTATTTATCAATTAGTATATTATGAAGTATTGCTTAAAAGTTTTTTTTTTCTTAATTTTTTTTTTATATTCATTGTTTATAAGTTCCAAAAACAAACAAAAAATATCTTAATTTTATTAAACACATGTTTCTTTAAACAGATTTTAAATTAATTTTACTTGTGTAATGCCTGTAAAAATAAAATTTTGTAATTGATTTATCATTTATTTCTTGATACTGAAGTTTTTGAAATTTTGCACATTTGCATGTTTTTAGTACTTGACAAAATATTATTAAAAGAATCTATAATATTTATAATAATGAATAATAAATTAAAGAAAAAATAATCATTGAAATAAAAAAAATCTGCTTTTTAATGCAAAAAAGTGTGTTTTTAAAATTATATATATTTGTTTATTTTTTTCTCATTATCCCTTCTTCTGTATAGAGATAATGGAATTGGTAAAATGCATATCTTGTATCACTACAAAAATATATTTAACATTGTTTTATGTAATGCAACTTATTTTGATTTTATTATGCATGTAAAGACTATATAGTTCAATTCAAATTTAAAGAGGGGAAGGGGAATGGGAATCTTAATTTAAATTCAGTGAAATTGCAGGAAACCCATTAAAATTAAAAGTGGAAACAAATAACTAAGCAAAAAATAAACTAACTTATGGGTGCAACCTCAACAGATCCACAGCTTTTGCAGTAATTTCTACTCAGTTTGCCTTCTTCTACTAATGCATCAATATGATCATCTTCAAACAGGAAACTGTCCACATGAATGATTGGTTCATTACTGCCCTGTGTCAAAAAAATATTATATGCAAGTTTTAATTGTGAGCAAAAATAAGATCTGCTTACTTTGGAAAAATGACAACATATAGTCAAAATTAAATATTCTCCTAATCAAGATATATTTAAAATCTTACATGCAAAAACATAAAACATAAACATAATACATTCCTTACATTAAGATAAGTATAGTTGCAATGAATAAATAGTACAATAAAAGTCCAAAATAGGTTTTATTTAATTAATAGATGCTAAACAGTTCTTTCCCTCTCAGAGCACTTTGAGATTAAATTGGAAAATATTTTCATGGACTTAATCAACCCACTAAAGGTAAATAAAATTCTCAAAGTAGGCTTCAGCAAAATGTAACAATTAGAGAACAAGTGGTTGGATATGTCCTGCAGATAGTTTGAGATATATCACTTAGTAAAAATGATTTACCAAAGTTTTAATTTTACAAGGGTAACAGTATTTAAGATTAGTATAAATTTTAAATATGGTTTTCTATATTTAAGATTTGATATCTATATCAAAATCAATTAGACTGCTTCAGATTAAATTAAAAATTAAATTTATTTAATGTGAAAAATATATTCTAACATTTTATTCAATTTGAATGTAACTTAAGCAAATATAATAGAAATGTTCACACTAAAAATACTTTAATATATATTAGAACTGTATAGTTAATAGAATAATTACTTCATGATTAAGAATAACAGTAAATAATTATACAGTACACTCCCAAGTATCCGTCCTAATGTGATGAAAGGGCAGGTTGGATAATAAAAAAGTCAGATTTCTGTGAACTCATTTCTTTGCACACCAATACCAGAAGATGAAATTTTTATACAACAGCTCACTTGTTATAATATGTATTTTCTCACTTCTTATTGAGTACTAAGCCTTCCATTTATCTCAAGCCATGTAGATTGTGAATGCGGCCGCAGCCCAGTGAATCATAGCAGCAGTTGCCGGTAACGTGTCGAGTTAAAATAGAAGGCTCTGCACAGTAGTTCATATATGTTTATATACTGCACTGTATGTTTCAAGAATTTATTAGAGAAAAAGTAAGTTAAAGGATATAAACTGTTCATATTTCAACACAAATTCTGTAATCTGTGGTACACATAAGGAAACATTAAGCATACCCAAGGAACAATTTACAAATATTGTACGCACTGTGCAGTAATAATCAAGGTCAGCGGCAACAATTAAGGTTGTTACATGCTGCCAAAACAATGAACAGCAGAACGCTATTCTTTTTCTAGCATTTTGCACACGACAAGTAGAAGGATTATAGCAGACGTCCGCTTCTAATGCCTTGGCAACGTTGCCAATGCAATGCCTTCTTCATTTAATTATGATAAAAGAAAACTAGGCCAAATAGTACGGAAGCCAGATAGTTGCGAACCAGATACTCTGGAGTGTA
The DNA here is from genome assembly GCF_947563725.1 of Argiope bruennichi. Lineage (NCBI taxonomy): Eukaryota > Metazoa > Arthropoda > Arachnida > Araneae > Araneidae > Argiope > Argiope bruennichi. Next base: position 141,325,503 of record NC_079153.1, on the reverse strand, counting down.
CTGTACTAACAATTGAATTTATATATATATGTATATACACACATACATTAAGGTTTTACATACATTGCCAATCTTCGAATGATTAACTTGCTCAGAAGGAAATATAGCTTCAGTAGGAACTAAAGTTTTTATATCCTCAGCTATTGTCCTTAGATCAAAATAAGCTTTGCTGTCTGAAGATTCTAAAAATATAAGAAGTGACTTAAAATTTCATTACATATTTATTTATTTATTAAATCAAAATTAGGACAAGATAATGCCATGAAATGTGAATAACAATGAAATTACTTATGGTTTTATTTTAATGTTTTGGAAGTGTTCTGTGATTGGATATTATAAAATCTCATAATTCGTCAATAAATTACCAGAGAATCTACTTTAACTGATATTCTCTGAATTAAGGAGGTTGATTATACAGCTGTTATCAGTAATGTTATCACTATTTCATTGATCCCTTTAATATATTTTTGCATTTCAATCAATAAATATAAATTGCAATTCAGCTGTTTTACTATTCTTGATTCCAATAGACAAAAATTACAACAAGTGCTAATACATAAGGTGAAATGAAGGACAAATAAGCAATAATTAGAATATGTTTGAAATATGGCCAAAAGATGGGGTGAAAATGATTCAGGATGGATTAAATGCAATGGAAGCAACCTTGCAATTCAATGAATGGCAAGAAAAAGTTGCAAACATAAATATAATGTCTTTCCATGAGTTGACATGAACATAGTAAAAATATGAGTAGTGAGGCAATTTACTATCAGGATTCAAACAGTAAACTGTTTTGTCCATATTGTTTCCTTATAAAACTATTTCCTTTATTATTATTATTTTTTTAATTTGCCAGACCTAGATAATTAGTTTGTTCTTCATACACTTTTTTACCATTTAAATAAAAATATCACAAAAATATATTAAATACATGTTGCATGTTATTTCACATAAAAAAAATTATTTTCACCCTCTCCTTATGGTTTGATAGCCATGTCTTCATAGTTCAGTGCAACATTTCTATTTCAATATACACTATTTCATATCAGTGCCTACAAATATACTATGTTCTTTATTCTAAATTTATTAGCAGAGCAACTGTTTTTTTTCATCCTTGTCTCTGATAAATTAAATTTTACAAACTTTTATATGTTAAGCTAGATCTCAATCAAATTTAACTTATTAAGATTACTATAATTAGGATTACTGTGTAATAAAATTAATATATATTTAACTGAATGATCATATATTAAATTACAAAATGTTTTGAGATAATAAAAATGATTCACATATCTTCAAGTAGAATTTAGATGATTATAAGAGATGATTATCTTAGTTTAAAGTAATTTGTTTGTAAAAAAAAAAAAAAAAAAAAAAAAAAAAGGCTAAAATGGAAATTTTTTTGAATAACCTAAGGTTTGATAGCATTTCAATCAGAAATTTTATATGTAGCAATACTCCAAATTTCACAATTTCTTATTGCACCCATTTCTATTAACTATCATTTTAATAACTGACATTTACAAAGACAGGCAAATAACAGAAATAAAGGCAAAGTAAGTTATATAGTTCTAAACATACAAATCAAATCAATACCAGAAATTAATAATGTAATTGAAGAAATCTTGCTTTGCAATTATATTGCACAAACTAACAGACATACACACTGAATAACTGACAGTTTTCGAGCTTTTAGGTATGTGCAAAGAAATTGCTACTATAAACACTGGACATAGATCCACCATTGCATTGACTTAAATTAAAAAGCTTGCAAATTCCAGATGCAATAGACTATACACAAAATATATCTTAACCAGGTAAAGAAAAAATACTTTTTTGGCTTACTAAGAAATCTTATACAACAGGAAAAGTTATTGAGTTCGCAGTAAGTTCATCCAATTTTACAAGTCGATAGACATTGAAACAATTCTTTGTAGTGCAACATTTTTATTTCAATATATACCTATATATATAATGTTACAAATCTGTGATGCTGCTTCCCAGCATAGTTGTTCCCAGCATAGAAAGACTGTTTTACAGTCATCTGTATTAGACGGAGTCTGGGTGTCGCGCAAGAGGTCCCAGAGCTTGGCGACGAATTTGGCGCCAAATTAGATTATACTTGAAACATCGAGAATTTTCCCGATCTGTCCATTAATGAACATTGGGAACCAGAGACCTATAAAAGGAGGCAGTCTGCAGCTGCCGGTAGTAGTCAGAATCGACGGTAAAGAACGAGTCTTTCAGAGATTAGCAGAGCAGCAATGGAGTCAAGCTAGTGCTGAACTAAGCTGTGCGCTACTGTCTGCAGTAGAGTTTTGTTGTATGCTGCTGTTTGCACGTCTTGGCTGAAGATAATTGTCTTCTCTATGCTGAATATAGTTGTCGTCTTTGTGCTGTCCTGTCCTGTCTGTGTAAATAAACATTGTTTTTTTTCTACTGCCATCTGCTGATTGAGCGTTCTCCACACCATATAACTTCCACTATCCAAACGCACCCGGAAATTTCGTAACAATATGAAAATACTAAATTCTTCATTCCAAACATTTCATTTAAACAGATGTTGAAAAATTTTCACAGTCATTAGTTCTGATTAATTACATTTCTTAAATAACCAAATGCTAAGTTGATCTCGGATTAGAGAATCTTATGTGTACATTTTTTATTACTTCCCCCAGTAGTACAATTTTAATGAACTGAAAATGAAATGAAATTTTGACATTTCCCCCACAATAATATCTGAAAATATTACAGTACAAATAGGACTTTTATCTAATCTTAAAATTCAAAAATCATTTTTTAAATGTTTTTACTGTGTAAATATTTTTCTATGTTTAATCAACTTTAAAAAAATATTTTAAGTATATTTTTAAATAGGAATCATAAGAACGCTAAATGACTATTAAATAAATAATAATGCAAAGAAAAAAAATGTAAAAAAATGTAACCAGATGCTACAAATTTAAACACTAAACTTCAGTATATGAAAATGTTTTGAATTTTTATAAATAATTAAAAATTTTCAACAATCCTGGAATTTAATGAAATTATGTAACCAGAGAAAGAAGATTAGATGAATTAATCAAAGTCAAATACTATGCAGCATTAAATGATTACCGATTTAAGTACTCAAACTGAATCAGTTTGATTGAATCATAATCTCAGTGTAGAATTCCCTTTCAAACCCAACATCAATATTATGTCCGAAAAAATATCTGATTAAAACATTCGACAAAATAAATTCACTGCAGCTTTACAAAGAAGTTAAAATATCAGATAAATAAATACTTTGTTATTTCTATGCATGTCATCTTTCATTAAATCAAAGTTCTTTTTTAAAATATAACTTCTCTACTTGGTACATATAATATTAATGAAATTTTTCTCAATCAATTTTTTTAATTGAGAGAAATAATCATTCAATTTAATCCATAGCAATTCTAACTAACTTAATAGATATTTCAAAATCCAATTCAACTTTTTGCTGATTGAAAGGAGTGCTTGTTAAATATCAACTAATTTATATTATGCTGATTATTTATGTTGATTCTACTTTTATTAAATATTATTTGCATGGTTCATTTATATTATGGTATTAGCCAGTTTCTGCCTATTAATAAAAAAAATATTTCAAATATTCTTGACTTAAATGTCAATGTCAGATTTGATATATGCATATTAAAATTTTAACAGTGATTTGGCAAATTTTGTGATAACTTATTATACAGAGACCTTAAATTAAATGAAAAAAAATCTTTGTTTTATCTATTATTTTGATATAAGATTTAAAGTTTGTTGCCAACATCAGAACAGTACATATAATATACTACAATGCTTAAGTTTTTACTTCTTCATTTTCTATTTTTGCTCAGACAATTCTTACTTCCTAAACCAAAAATAATTATTATAATATAATTAAGGAATTAATACTCAACTACTTTTAAATAAATACAAATTTTATAATTATTTGCTATTTTAAAGCTCAATTAGAGAAATTTTGTTTATCCCTGCAGGATACATCTCATTCTCTATTTAAAATTTTCTGTTATTGTTTCATTTGCAACAAGAATTAAAGTACATGAATTTGCTACTATTATTAGAAAAATTAAATCATAAAACTTAAGTAATTTATTCAGCATAAATATTAAAAAAAAAAAAAATCCGAGAGATTAAATTATGGAAGGGTTATAGGACAATAAAAATAACTTTGATTATTACAACTTATAAATTACTTGATAACATTAACAAAAAAATATGACTTATTTAATATTTTAAAATCACCTTCAGAAGGTTTAACGGCATATTCTACTTTACTTTTTAATTTAAATTTGAGCTAGAATTTCATGCAAAATAATAATAATAATCTTGCAATTATTAATGTCAGTAATGAATTAAAAAAATTTATTATATTAAAAAAGCATTTCAATTTCATTCAGATGCATTTATTGCAACAAAATATTAAATTTATATATACTTTACCAGCTAAAAAATGATCTCTGAGCCAAGTTAAAAATTCTGCTCTGTCTTGATTTTCTAAAGAGTTAATTAAATTCATAAATACTTTCTGGGCAGTAACAAAATTCATTTTGAATATTTTAGTTCAAAAAACAGTAACTTAATAAAAATAAACACGCACAAATTAACCAAGTAGATGAACAGGTAAATAATAATATTCAAGCAATAAGTAATAAATGAGCAGGAGCAGCAGAGCAAAATGAAAATAAAAACTTAGCGGCAACGGTTGACGAATAAATTGACAGCAGCCAAAATCTTAAAATGTTCAATTACGATACAAAAATATTTCATATCGCTTAATATTAAATAAAATGCTACATTTTAAATCATTGATATTTTATTGATTTTATTAAATTTTTGTTATGATTTAGAAAATTTACTTTCGAATGATTAGATTAATACCAAGAATGAACATTAACTAGAAGTAACTGTGATTTTATTCGGTTTTGTTTGAGGTAAACAAACTGGAAAGATGAATTCATTTTTAAAGAAATATTCCGGCTATTCAAGAAACTTTTATGCTCTTCTAAAAAATTATAGTACCCAAAGTATGATTCTTGAATATTTATTTTATTATATATATGTATGTATGTGTGTGTGTGTAAGATTTGGAAGATTCCTATGATATAATGGAATTGTGTAATAGCTTCTTTCTTCTCAATCGTCTCTTATAAATGGACTTTTTTATTTCTATATTCTCACATAAAACTTTTAATCATTTACCTCTGTACGTAACGTGCTTCATTCACAATAAATGTCTTTAGTGTTCTTAGTCTTTAAAAATTCTTATTGGCTTTTATCAAGCTGCAGTGTTTTTCCGTAACTATTAAGTACAGTAAATATCTATAGTACAATGCACATTGTGCATGATTGGTAGTTGTTAAAAATAATTAATGTACATTATCCTTTTTTGATTTCTATGATGAAGATATTACATTATCAAATTTAAAACTCAATATACTATATTTTTAAAAAAAATGAAATTATTTTATTTACTACAAATATTATTTCATGTTTAGATACAAAATGGTTCATTTTCTTTTAAAATTTTAATGAGAAAATAAGTAATATAATTTGTTTAATATCCCATGATTAGTACTGACTTATTCATTACAGAAAAAATATTTTAATGTTTTCAAGTGCATAAAAATTATGAAAATTGTAATTTTTCACATTTTTTTGCCTAGTAAAAAATAATCTGCTCATTTTATTGAAAACCTTCATGTGAGTTATATTATTCTGAGCTACAATTTATTTATACTTTATCAATTATATCAGCTAAAAACAATTAACTCATCAGAAGAATAAAATTTTAATAAAAACTTTACAAATGAGATTTGATGGTCAACTAAGTGTCAGTCCATCAAAGTTTAGTTTGAATACTCTTAGCATAAAAAGGAAATCAAATTATATTTTTCTCTCACTTTCTTCTTCTTTGGCTGTACTTTCCTCTTTCATGATTTTTGATTTCATTGCATTAAGTATTGATCTGGAAAGAATAATGTGACATTTCTCTCTACATAAGTAATCTCTTATTGCTAATTTCTTCTTTCTTAAAATAGTCTGCATTAAATCTTTCTTTGTGAGAGAACAGGCATCATATGTATGCTGCAAATACTACTGGACATTTGCAAGTTTGAAATATGTTTTAATTGATGGTTTAAGCGATTAAAGGGCATCAAATAAATCTAAGGTAATATGGTACTTGTGTATTAACTACATGCCATTGATAAAACTATATTTAGTCTTAACTGTATGTTGGCTTTTTTTTTTTTTGGTTGCAATAGACATAATATATTTCATGGCAGTTTTTTTATGAGTTAACACACAAGTTCTGCTAATATAAAACATGTAATGAAAAAAACAATGAAAAAGAAAAAAACCCTACTTTTTTTGAAATTATGATGATGACTAGCTGATTAAGAAGCAGGGAAAACTAGAAATGTTTAGGGAATTCCAAGAGATAAGGAAAAGTCAAGGAAATTTGTTCTAAAATGAATTCATTTATTTTCATAATTATTATTAAAATCTTACTGAAGTCAGAAATGGAAGCTATGCACATTTCTGTACACTTACCAGGTGATGGGATGTTTACTTTAAAATTACGAGTACCAAAATTCTGGTCGTGTTGGATCATCAGACCTTAAATGCCTTCAATTCTGAAATATGCATATCTAGTCTGCTTTTGCTAACTATTTTGAAACAACTAATTTTTCTATTACTTGACTTATTATATCCTATATTATACACATTTACCAATGCACAGTTTTTACAAAATAATTTTTTCGCTGTGATTTCTTCCAAAATTTTTGGTATTACCATAATACAGAGTACGTAACATTATGAAAAGTACTTTCTCCGGAAGTGAAAAGACAGTAGTTCGTTTTGTTTTCCCATTCGTTGAATACGATAATTCATAAGCATAGTCATAAAGGCTTGTTTATCAAATCCAGTGTGAAATAGATCTAGGTTTAAACACTTACTAAGATATGCTCCCTCGTTCTTCAACAATATACATTGCCATTTACTGATATTCTGGAATAATTATCTAAAAGCAGGAATAAAAAATGCATACTGTGTCATACTTGTTTTTGTATAAAAAACATTCCAAAACATTTTTTTTAAAAATTTATCAAACATTAAAAACATTTTTTTTTTAAGATTTGAGATGTTGAAGAATCTATTTAAGTTGTTCCTAGTAAGTGCATTCTTAACTTTTTATGTGTTTTAAAAAAGAGTATGCAGATTGATCCTATCAACAGAAAATAAGAATAGAGCAGAATGAATTTGATACACCAAAGAGATATATCAAACATGGGTGAAGCTTCTGTAAAAACTCTGGCAATGAAACTTCTTTAGTACATTATACTTTCTATCAACATTTTCAATTATATGTTTTTTGGAGTTATCCCTTGAATGATTTATTAGAAGGATTTTAATATTCTATGCTGAATTGTAATTAATTGCAGTATGTAATTATGTTAATTGATCCCATAAAATCTATGATGAACTTGAACTTAACTGCAAATTTTCAATGATCTTTATTTCTTTCACTGTGTACTTTTTAAATAACTCCATCCATTTGAAAATTATTATTTGTCAGACCAATTTTGCCAAAATGTAGCTTTTGCTAAGGAAAACAAAACAAAAATAATGCTAGTTCTTGTACTCAACATTTTTAAAGAAGAAAAAAATCTAAACTCATATTCTTTAGGGTTATAGATTATATCATTTTATGACAGTTTTCTTTTTATAGCTCTTATAGAATTTTTTCCCAATGAAATCTCTTTACATATAAAGGTTTATCCTGATTGGCAGAACAATTTACTGCTTAACTATTGAAGTTTACAAGCACAAAATTTAGAAAATTGGGCATTATAGGCCTACTAAGAATGGATTTTCAAAATTTTTGTTAGAAATTTAAAAATTAAAAACAGAATTTTAACTGTTGTCACTATAACATTGAAGCATCATAGCATGAAAATTATTTTTACACCATTAAGGGATGGTGGCTAAAAAAATAGCTTTGGTTATAGTAATTTTTGAAAAATTAGTTATGAAATTAACAAAATTCAAAGCAATATCATGGCTTCTTTGAATAGTGAGTCACGTTATTTTACAGTTGTTAGTTTCATGATAAAAGAAGGGGTGGGGGCTTCTTTGCTTTAATTTAAACTTTAAAGTTTTTTTAAGCAATCAATTGAATAAAATTCTTCATTTCTTAAGTTTTGTTAAATTTTGAAGCAGTGTGGTATATTACTTGCTCTGGTCTAAGACTTTTAAAAAATGCTTTTGGTAGCATTCCTTATGTTCATTTTGCTTCTAACTACAGAACTGTTCCTTTTTTTATTTAGTGAATTTGTTTCTATTATTTATGGGGACTAGAAGTAGTTAAAGCATTTTCACTTCTGTGCAAAATATATAATTACATTTTCCTGCTAATTTTTTTAGAGCTAAAGTAAGAATTTATTATATAATTTATAAGTTAAAAAGCAAGTTTTTATTAAATTTTCGGAATGCTTAATATTAAAATATATATATATCTTTTTTTAAACTTCATAAGTAAAAAAAAAAAAAAAAAAAAAAAAAAAATGAAGACTTTTTTTTTTTTTTTTTTTTTTTTTTTTTTTGTAGTTTGTCTATTTCTGAACATTGCTATTCTTTTCTATTTAAAAAAATGACTTAAAAAATTCATTTAGAACATAACATGCTATTGTTCTGTCGTCAATTTCATGGTCTGTTTTACCAATTTTAATGATAGTAGCCATTCCAAAATGCTTAATTCTTTTCTCTGTAAGCCTTAAAATTGCTGTAAAAAATCTAATCCAGGTGATTATTTTTCTTCTGGTGAGGGGAAAAAAAAAAAACATTTTATCGCGGTAAATCTGCCCGATTATAAGTTGTATTTTCTTTTCGATATCGGATCTTTCAGCGGTTAACAGAATTTGATGAATTTGGAGGTCATTGAAAAAGGTTTCATCCCAGTTTAGAGACATACTAATAAAATGGGGAAAATATGTCCTTATCATTGTCTGGACTCTGAATTGTTTAGACAAGAGGAAAATCCATTTTTTTTTTAGAAATAATGTTATGTATTTATGGTATGTTTTTAACAGTAACTTCATCTTGACCTTGCTTTACTGCACGTGATTACTTGCTTGTAGAGCATTTGTTAGTTATTTTCCAACATCATTTAGTAACTTTCCATTAGTGAATTATTTAAGTATTTATATTTCAGATTTGTGCAAAAGTTTAAAACTTCTTAACAATATACTGGAAAATGTACATTTGTTTCTGTATGGACTTTAGGTCATTTACTCTTGCGAAAAGATACCAAAAAATAAATTAATGTCAATAACATTTCTTTTTTACTTTTTCGTATACGACGTACTCAAAGGGAAAGAATCATCAAAAAATTCGAATTCAAGATTTTGCCCTATCTCCGTGATTTGAACCTCCGAATAACACAATTTTGATATTATGTTTGTCTGGGAACATGATAACTTGAAAAACGTTTTGAGCTGGAATTTCTTAACACTAAATTTGCAGATTTCAACCAAGTTTTGACTGAAATCAGTTCCCATTGTTTTCTGTTTGTTTGTCTGAGTACAAATGAACAGGATTTCAAAATCCAAAGTGCTACATCAGTTAAATAAACATCCATATTAAAAAATTCGTGAACGAATGACCATCTGTCTGCATTTAAGTTCGCATGCACTTTGATACTGTAGCAGAAAAGCGCAATAACTTAGATAAATGAAATTTGATAAGTAATCTGTAGCTCTGTTATAATTTTAGATTCAATTGGTTGATCAAAAATTTCCGAGTTTATGCATGTAATTATTATTTTTATTTTAATATACTGGGCCTTTGAAAACAAAAATCTGTGTACTCTTGCCTTCCACATCCTTCCAAGGTTCCTACTTTTCATGCTGGAGGTATGGCTAATATAGTATGTCTCAAAAGTATATGGACAGGCGATTTTTTGAAATAACAAATAAAAAAACAAAGCAATAATCTCAAAAAAAAAAAAAAAAACCCCTAGCATATAAAATCACAAACGTTTATTACAGTATGGAAATAGTATGCTTATATGAAAGATTGTTTGTAAAAAAATAAAATAAATATATGGACAATGAAAAGAATCGCTTTCATTTCCACTGTATCAAATAATTTGCATATTATGCGTTCTGAAAATGTGACGAAAACGTTCGAAATAAGAAATTTCGAAAGTTAAAGTTTCTAATATTGCTAAGCGTTTTAAATCATAAAAGTTCTGGACTTAAAGAAATTTTATCAAAATGTAATAATATAATTGCAAAAAAAAAAAAAAAACTCAGGTCGACCAAAAAACATCTCAGTGACAAAACAGAGAAATTTTGCGGCCAATTTTAATGCTACAGATTTCAATCAAGATCTACTGTTCACCGTCGCATACGGGCAAGAAAATTTCATAAATATCATAGAATGCGTCGGACACCTATGCTGAAAAGATATCAATTTAGATGGTTCTGATAGCTGAGTTTAGGTACTATTAGCATGACCTACGATGAGAACTTCTCTAGTTCTTTAGTCGACAACAAGGAGGGGATTCTTTCATGGTTAGCTTTCTGTTTCAAGGGAACAATGGATATTGTTTTTCTTAATGGTCGACAGTGCTCTGAAGGTTATCAAAGTTCCTCAAAAGCTATGTATTAGGGTGTCCCAAAAGTTTCTTTCTCATCGCGCTATGAATGGCTTTATCTAGCTCTGCTTATGTAAACATGCAGGCTTATCTATTAGCCGTCTATGTCACTTGGTGCAAAGACAACAGGCCCTCAACTGGCACGAAGCCGGGACTACGCCCCAAAAAAGTTCTTTTGTCCATTTGGTGGAATGGTGTGATTTTCTACAAGCTCCTTCTTTAAGGTGAAACAATAAATTCTACGAAATACTATCATCAACTGGATCAGTTGAAAGCTGCCACAGCAAAGAAACGGCCAGAATTAATGAACCGACGAGGCGTTGTTTTTCATCCTGACAACGCGAGACTGCATATTGTATTAGTCGTTAGAGAGAAGCTCTTACAGTTTGATGTGATGTTTTACAGTATCCCGCATACTCTCAAGATCTTGCTCCATCTGATTATTACTTCTTTCTGTCCTTAAAAAATTCTCTTCGCGATAATCGCTTTAAATTCATCAGCGATATAAAAGCGCACCTCGAGCATTATTTCTTGTCCAAAACACAACAATTTTGGAAGAAAACGTAACGAGGCTTCCTGAGAGATGGAAGAAGGTAATAGAGCAAAAGGGTTCTTATATAGCAAAATAAATAATATCTTAAACAGTAAATATTGTGTATTCATTTCATATTAGAAATAGGAAAGAAACGTTTGGGACACCCTAATACTTCCAACTAGAAACATCTTAGGAGGTGAAACTGGAAATTAAACAAAACAGTGGAACTTAAACAATCACAACTCCCACTCAACAACAGACTGGTATACGCGAAATCGAGTGACTTTTATAGACTGGCCAGCTCAGACCTGAATCCCAAGAAAAACCTTTGGGGAGTACTTGCACAAAATGTGTTTACCCATGAACGTCAGTTTTCGACTTCACGAATTAAAGCAACAAGGAGAGCAGAATAGTTTCAAGATAATTGAAAGCAATGGATCCAAAATTCGAAAAATCCATATATTTTTAGGATAGCCTATTTTTATTCTTTAGCACAAATTCTGTAAAAGTTATACTGTATTTCTTTGATGTAATAAACTTATGATTCCGTATGCTTTTTTTTTTCGTGATCATTGTTTTATTTTTTTTAACTGTGATTTGAAAAAATTACCTCTCTATATACTTATGAGAAGCGCTGTAATATTTTTCTTAGGGAGTAATACAATGAAGTTTTGGAGAAACTTTTTCAGTGCTTTCATATACGGTACAGAGAGTAGTAAGCCAAATTTTTTTGTCAAATGTATTAGAGTGATGATTCGTTTTTAGCTTCCTATGCATCTGATATTCATAAATTAGTAAAATTATGACTATGCTTTTTTTTTTCAAGTTTTGAAAGAAAATTTTCTCAGTTGAAATTATTTTTTCAGTAAATTGCTAATGACAGTGTAATTGTTTTAATCGCGCACAATTGATTATAAAATGCTAGTATAATAGAGAACAAATTATTTCGTCTTACATTTCACAAAAGAAATATCTGATAAAATTATATGCTTTTCAAGCGTAATCGTCAGTAACGTATTATATATATATATATATATATAAAGTTGAATACATAAGGATTAAATCCCCAATAAACTTTACATCGGTAAGAAATTGTTTTGGCGAGAGCAAGTATGTGTGAAGAGGGGGGGGGGGAGGAACCGTTTTGTATTGCTCTTTTATCAGAAAGGATAAAAGATATTATAAAGATGATTTTATAGATTTCCTAATCAAATCACCTTTACTTGATTTCAATAATTTTCCAGTCAGGAAAATGAGATTTGATGGGGGGGGAGTTTTATTTTAAAATTCTTTAATTGAAGATCATAAATTTAAAAAAATGTGGCGAGTTTTGAAAATTTTCATTGTTTTTCGGAATGCGTCTGTTCAAAGAGGAATTTCAACAAACATCTATTGGAAGAGGAATCGACATTAATTAAAATATTGAAATGGGAAATTTGAATGAAAAATATGTTTCTCAACATACAGTCTATAACCACATAAAGCAATCTGACAGAATTTACTCGATAAACATTATTAAACAATTGTGAAAGTTAGCAATATCAGACCATTCAAAATTTCCCTACTTTTGGGGAAATAAATGGCGAAATAAATAATTGTCAATGAAATAAAGTTATACTCTAATTTCTTTATCTCTTTATGGAAAAGGAAATTTCTCTTGGTAAAGGAAATTGCTGAAATGAAATATAAAGTTAATACTCTTACTAGTTCGACAACCAAATAGTTTAGAAAAATTGGTAATTCAAAAAAAAAAAAAAAAAAAAATTGTACGAATTGAAAGTGTGAAAAAATCTCTGAAGAAAAACAATCTTTTATTTACATCTATATCTATACTTATAATAAAACAATGTGTGTGTGTGTGTGTGTGTGTGTGTGTGTGTGTGTGTGTGTGTGTGTGTGTGTGTGTGTGTGTGCGTGCGTTTGCCCACTACAGGTCATAACGTTTGGCCAACAGCTACCAAATTTGGCTGATATATACCTTGGAGATCGGAAATGTGCACCCCAGACAGTTTTTTTTTTTTTTTTTGAATTTTTAATTAGTTAAAAACTAAGCGAAATTGTGACATTTTTTTTCTTGGTAACTTCCGAAAATATTGTCGCACAAAAATGACTTTTTGTATCAAGTTAGAGATCAAAAAATTTTCTTTTTTATGATACCAATTTTTTTTAACCTATAAATTAGGTTCCTTTTTTAAAAAAGTCTTAAAAATTATGCTAAATGTATATGTGATTATGTATTATGTATCATCTTTCATGAGTAAATTTGGGATAATCAGTTTTGAGAAAGCCCATTTTGATGAGCATACATCTTCTAGTATATTGTATATATTGATCAATATATTTGCAAAAATTAGAAAAATATTTACAAAAATAATGCTTATCTGAAAATTTATGACTGAAAATTATTTTTATTTTATTTTCTAGGCATAATTTTTTTTTCTACTTTGATCTTAGTCAGAAAGAGTAGAACTCTATTTTTTGCATACTATTAAGAATGTACTATGCAATACATAAGATGCAGAAAATGAAATAAAATCATCCACAAATATTTCAGTTTTTTTTTTTTTTTTAGAAAACCTGGAAATAAAAAGTCAGGGAAGATTAAACAGCAGAAACGTTGATCACCTTGATCAAGAAATGCATATTATATTCTTCAATATTAAGGGCATTATCTACAAAGAATTTGTTCAGATTAGACAGTTATTAGTTAGAATTGTTGTAGGATATTTGACAGCCTAAATTTATTGTTAAGTGAACAGAATATCAAGTGTATATTTTGTGATAATGCGCTGTCAGAATTTGGTTTTGTTTATAGGTTTTGGGCGAAGAATAATTTCTCTGTGTTGAATTATCTACCATATTCATCTGATTTAGAACTCTGAAACTTCTCTTTATTCTAAAAATTTTAATTAAAATTAAGATGTTATTATTTCGATATTATGACCATTCAAATAGCTTCAATGTATGATATTGAGAATAATTACAAAAAAAAGCTATTAATAGGCAATTAGAATTCAAGTAATTATTAAATTACTGTAACAAATAAAGTCAGAGAGTTTTTTTTTTTTGAATAAAAAACAAATAATAATTTCTTATTTGTATTTCATTGTGCAGACTTAACCTTGAAAATTCTTTGGGGACACTGTATACAGGATATCCACTCTTATCATGACCCAGTGGTTTATTTCTAAACCATTAGAGATAGGTATAAGGTTCCAGTTAGAAAAATGCTATAAATGATGGAGAAAATTATATTTTATGTATTTTTTAATAAATATATTTCTCAAAAAGTTACAAAATCTAACTTTTTATGCAATCCCTAAATCTATTGTATTTGGTTAATAACTGTAACATTTACTTTGCTCTTTAACATTTACATAAATATTACGACTAAAACTGATTGAAATATGAAGCATTGAAAATCTTTATTTTAAATTAATTTTACAGCTAAATCTGCGGTCTGGGTAAAGATCTTAAGATTAGGCACATCTAAATCTTATGACCAGCTCTATTGAAGAAGAAAGCACGTTATGCTATTTAAGTTAGACAGTTATTTAAAGAGGCTATTCAAGATTAATCTCCATCACTTCTTTATTGCATTTACTTTTGGTGTCCAACTGGTTTGCTGCGATTAATGTGCATTAAAATGTTCAATTAAATATCTTAATAGCTTCTTCAGGAAAACAGCCTTAAGATATTCTGTTCAGTGTATTGTCTATTTCTGCAGCTCTTCTAAAATTTGAACTTTTATTTGAAGTAAAAAGGATTAAACTTAAACTTTTACAAGAACTTTTTTGCTAAAACTAGATACTTTTAGATCGCTAAGAAACAAACAGACATTCTACTTTTTTAACATTAAAAATTGGTTTAATAAATAGATTAACAATGCAACTATTTTTTCAGGTCTTCACCCCATGCAAAAGAAACTTGAAACACTGTTTATCAATAAAGATGTTCAAAAGATCCTAAAAAAAATTACAGGTTTAGATCATGAAAAAATTTTTGCTCCATCAAAAACGGAACTTGAGTCACCAAAATATGAATTTGTAACTGAAAAAAGACTGAGTGAAGTAAGTAAAGGTTGATTAAAGTAATATTTAGTACTTTTAAGCTTTTAAAATTATTTATATATATCCATTAATGTCTTTCTACAGTAGTCATCCCATGTTTCAAGTAAAAGTAGCTGCAACATTGTAAGACCTTCATTATTCTTTCTGGTGTAGGGATTTTTGAATTTTAGCATAAAGAAACTGCAGGGATAGTCTCCCCAAAACTTTTTTTCATATTAAAATAAAAATGTTATCTCCAACTCCTCCTGCTTAAAATTGTGAATCTTGGACAAGGTTTTGAACAAAATTTTATTTTAAGGAGTCTCATATTTGATAATTGCATGCTTCATAGTGTAATGCGGATACACTGGTGGACAAAATTAAGAGATGAAAAGCATTTTCGCACATTACTCTAAAAATACCGCACAAAACCAGGACAGTTGATTGAATATGTCAACTGTCCAGGTTTGGCCAATGTAGCGCTATTGGCCCTAAGATAAGTTTACGTATCTTGTGGGCGTTGCTAAGCAAGTAGGAGGTATAAAAGTCCACATCGAACTGTTCATCTCATTCCACTCTTCAACACAGTTGCAGATTTTAGTGCATTTTTTGAATAATCGTGTTGTTTCTTGCTGGGTTTTAGGTGAAATGAATAAACATCATCGTTTAGACGACGGTATGAGGTGGAGAATTGTGGGTATACTTGTGGCAGGTCAGTCCCAAGCTCAGGTTGCTAGGGAATTGGATATAACACCAAGCATCATTTCTAATTTGTGGAGTCAATTTAAAACTAGTGGGACAGTATGCAGACGACCAGGACAAGGTCGCCCGAGGGCTACAACGGCCAATGAAGACCGGTATTTGTTCGTTTCAGCTAAGCGCCAGAGGACGGCTACAGCCACTCAATTGTCTAAGGACCTCGCGGCTGCTACAGGAATATCAATTTCGAGTAAGACAGTTTCCAGAAGACTCCATGAAAGAGGGCTGTATGCCAGGAAACCCGCTATTTGCATCCTACTCACTCCTTCCCACAAAAGAGTTCTTGCAGAATGGTGCAGACAACATCAGAATTGGACACAGCTTCAATAGGCTAATGTTCTCTTCACCGATGAGTCCATATTCAGTCTACAACCTGATTCTGGACGGTTATTGATATGGAGGGAACCTGGAACCCGATACCATCCAAGCAACATTATCGAAAGGAATCATTATGCTGGTGGAGGACTCATGGTTTGGGCAGGGCTCATGCAAGATACCCGCACACCGCTCCATGTGTTTGACAATGGTTCCGTGAATGCCCAGAGGTTCAGGCAGGAGGTCCTAGAGCCCTATGTGCGTCTTTTCAGGGGCACTGTGGGCCCTGAGTTCATTTTTATGGACGACAATGCGCGACCACATAGGGCTCCCATGGTTGATGAGTATCTGGAAAGCGAGGACATTCAACGAATGGATTGACCAGCCAAATCCTCTGACCTGAATCCTATTGAACATGCTTGGGATGCTCTTGGGAGAGCTATTGCGATGCTCCAACCTCCCCCCAGAACCATTCTAGAGTTAAAAATTGTTCTGGTGGAAGAATGGGAGGGTCTTCCACAACCCCTCCTTAACCCCCTTATTATGTACAACGAGTATGCATGCTGTCTGTCTGTCGGGTGACCATACACCATACTAGAGGCAATACACACTGTACAAGCCTCACTTTTATTGTCATCTTTTATCCTTAAGTTCAGACTACATTGGATTTATTGGCAATACATCTTGCCAGTGAATGGCACTTTCATTTTTGTTTTGCAAACTTTATTATCATGGTATAAGCTATATCCATACCAAATTTCATTTATTTATATTCAGTATTTTTTGAGATATTTGGGAAAATGTCTTCCATCTATTAATTTTGTCCATCAGTGTACTTTGTCTTATCTATATGCAAATAATAGTTACAAAAGAGCCTTTGTCCTGTATTTAATATATAAGTACCAGTGTATCATGTATTTTAGGCTGTTCTTTATAATTCACAAACCAAATTTCAATTATTTCAGTCGTGTTTTTGAGTTATCACATGTTCATCCATGCAAAAGTACAGACTAGTAGATAGCCCTATGAAAGATTTGGTTTCAAATTTGATTTGGGTCTGTAGATATTAAAGCAGTATATCAAATTTTATCTCTAGCTCTTCACATTTTGTAGTTATTGTTTTCACTTTTACTCAGACTATGACAATTATTTACATAAACAAACTTCCCTGATTGAATTTTGTTCAAAATTTGTCAGAAAACTTTGGGCTTAAAGGTTTGTGGCATTATATGTTCACGAACAAATTCACATAATCATAAAAATATGTTTTTCAGACTCAAGGAGGTCTGAAATGAGAATATTAATTTTTCGGATTCTTGAATTTAAATTTTTTGACATTTACAGTAATTTCTCTTTATATGCTTTATATCTAAGAAAGTAAAAAATACTGTATTTGAATAATTTTAATTTTTCTAAATTGAAGACAATGTTTGTGTGCGTATGTTTTTTTTGGAGTGGAGTGGGGGGGGGGCTATTTTATTTTTCAGTTTTCAATTTTTTCTTTATTTGATTAGAAATAAATTTTCCAGGCCATTATAATCTTGTTTCAGGACTACTAAAACTTTCTACTTTCGGTAAAATCTCTATCTTACTTTCAGTATATGTTTCCTTATAAATTGATTTGACTCCATATTTCATATTCTTTCAAAATCTCACTTTTTATAGAATTATTTTTTTAGTTGCATTTTTTAAATTGAAATATTTAAGTAACTTTCTTGCCTTCTATACTTTGATCTAAAATCTGGATAATTGATTAGATTCTGCTCTAAGATCAAAAGGCTATACTTATAGGGAAATTATTTTTTAATGTGTTTAGTAGTAGCCTTGATTACTTGAACCTTTCTCCTCGGCCGAGGATGAAGTTCATTTTTTACTTCATGGGAATAATTTCACCTGGATCAGTTCAGTTTAGGTGTTGTTTATGATTGTATTTCTATATACATATTCTTTATCCTTTTGTAAAAACCCCCAAGTCAGAAAAAGAAAAGAAAAAAAAAAAAAAAAAAAAAACGATTTTATTGAAATGGATTAGGCCATCATTACTGCAACTTGGATGTGATTTAAATGGTTGTTTCTTTGGTCTACTTTAAGGCTGTATCTATAGGCCAAAAATTCTTTGTCAGACAAAATGGGGAATGAAAGAGTCTGTGAGAACTTTTACTGTTTCAAAATACAAATAATATTGGTAGTTGTATAAAAATACATGGAAGTTAAACATGAATTGCTTGTTCAAAAACATTAGAATTTATATTATTGTTTCATTTTTGTATTTTACTTATAAAATGATATTGAATTGAATTGTAAAGAAAACTCTTGAGTTTTGAAGAGTCCTTTGGCCAATCCTAGTCATTTTATTCAATAAATCAGTTTCCAAGGTTTTTTTTTTTTTTTTTTTTTTTTTTATAACAGTGCAAATGGATTGAATCTTTCATTTAAAATGTGGAAAATGAGCATGATCAAATATTTTACTCTAAATTAGTGATATTTTAAATGATCAAATACTTTTTACTTTAATTAGTTTATTTTTAAATATGGAAAATTATTCATTAAAAATTTGTGCTAGTATACTCATTTCACATTCTAAACTTGTAATTAACTTAGCCAAAAGAACCCTAAATATGATGTGCTATTTAAGCAAATGTGAGGAGCTTGTATATACAAATTTAAGTTTTAGTTATTATTTAATAACAATTCATTTTGAAAAAGAGAGAAGATAATATTGATTTTAAACTATCTTGATTCAAATTATAATATTTTATTAAAGGTGAAGTTCAGCACCATCATGGCATCAATAAATTATTATTGTTTATGAATATTATTATTTTAATAATTATTGTATATGCATATATTGTATATTTGTGTAATATAAATAATAGAATACAATAATTATTAAAATACTTTTTTTAGCATTTATTGAATAATGAATTTAGTATTTGTATAAATTTTACATGAAGATATTTTAAAATCAATTTCATCTTGTAGCTTGGTTATGCTTCCCCCTCCCCCCCCCCCCAAAAAAATGCCTTTTGCATAATAACTTACAAGGGGAGATACCGGACATGGAAAAAGTAAATTCAGGCTGAAATTTGTTACTTTAATAGTATGTCTTTAGGATGTTCGCTGATTTAAATATTAAAACACAATATTCTAACAACTTTTAAAAAATAATCTTCAAAATTATGGCATAACTTTTATACTATTAAATTTCCACTGTTGGCTGCAGCATATTTTTTAATGTTCCCATTTGTTAACTAGGTATTTAAGATTTAATCCTGCATGCATTTTTTTTTTCGAAAAAGATCTTTAAAATTAAATAAATAATTTACAAATATTTTTATTAAAATATTGTTCTTACCAATAAAATAATTGCTCATTCATAGCATATATAAACATGTAATGCAATTAAGGATTAATGCATAATATTAATTTTAAGGGCCATTAATTTTAATGATTTCTAACCTCATCATAACTTTTAAAATGGAAATCACCTAACAAATTATTAGATATTTCATTTGTATATTTAACTTAAAAGATGTTACCCATGTTTTTGCTCCCACCCTTGATTTTATAGAGTTATATGTTAATTTGTTATATTAACTTATGTTTTTAGCTCCAGACTTTAGCTATAGCAAAAGCTTTACAGAAGCTACAAATGCCTCCTGTAATGGATATTCGAGAACCTATAAATGAAATCCTTGCAAAAGACCCTGAGCTCCAAGGCTATTTGCAGTATAAAACAGTCTTCACTGACATTTCTCCTGATGTTTCATCTCGAGTTTGTATTATTCTTATTACTTTTCCTATTTTATTAGACTCATGGTTTTATTTTAATTAAAAATATAAAACATCACAAAGATTCATAGCAATCTAGTTAATTGCCACAATTTGTTACTTACAATAGCTCATAAAATCCTATGCCCAATTCAAGCTCCATAGTCATACTTCTGAGATGTGTAGGCATTAGAACTTTTATTGTATATTACACTCTATAATAAAAAGTAAACCAATCTACTCAACAAATCATTATCATACTGAATAACACAAAATTAAATTATTAATATAAAGCTATCTCTTAATTTTAATAATCATTATAAAATATGATTGAGGATCTGAAGAAAATGGCATATTATTATTATTTTGCGACATTATATAAAAGAAGTGTATGAGAAAATGTACAGCACTTTACAGCATTGACCATTAGATCTAGAGCCAAAACATGGCCAAATGTGTTATTAGTAAAGCTTCTAAATCCTTCATCTTTAAATTTTAACATTTTATTTTTAGAAATCATACATAATTATTTAAAAATTAAGTATTGTGAGAATTTTAGATTTTCTTAGTTTTATATTGGTTATTTTTGTTGGATAGTTTATTTCTTGGCATTTGATTTTATTATGGAAACAATTATTATGTTAGATAATATTTCTTCCTCTTCAGTCTTGACTCAACTTTATACATTAATTTAATACATTTTTATATGTTTCAATATTTAAAAATGTTTTAAATACTTAGATTAATTCAATACTTCAAATGTTTTGTTTTGTTTTGTTTTTTAGAAATAAAAATATATATATTCCTTTATTTTACTGTGTCTCATTCATTAAAAAGCACCGCTTTGTGCTTTTGACTTTGTTTATAATGTGAAGTTAATTAATAACTTGCAATTTATGTTTTTAAAAGTATTTTAAATTACAGTCATAATAATATTTCCCAAGTTTCTTTTCCATTTACTGGGTGAAGTATTTCAAAAAAAAAAAATTTTTTTTTGATGGAATTAAGTATAATAATTAGAATTAATGCTTTCATAAAACTTTATGAATTTTTTAAAATTCTTTTTATTTTTCTGATTATTAAAAAGATCAATACATCAAATTTTCTCCCTATTCTTATTTTAGGAACGTGTTATTACTGTTCGAGAAGTGGATGGTACATTAAGAAAAGCTACTTGGGAAGAAAGAGAACGAATGAACCAAATATTTTTTCCCATTCCTGGTAGGAATTTAGAAACTCCAAAACTATTTGAGTCTCCACATCTAGAGGTATTCTCTTCTTTAAATAAAAATAAATGTTGCAATTGAATTTATGCTTTTAGTTGTGAATATCATTACAAATGCTTATTATAAGTCACAATAATAAAAGTTTGAGAATATAATAATTAATTTTATATTAGGCATAGCTGATCTCAGATTTCTTGGATATATTTTATGCTCATTCCAAAAGAAATTGATTGTAATTTTTTATTCTTTTAGCTATCATCATAATCAATCAGAGAGTGAGAATTTATGAATATTTAGTATCAGTCACTCATTCCTATGAATCAGAAATCAAAATTTCAGTCCCTCAAAGTTCTTAGATTTTTTAAATTAGTTTTTACATTTTTAAAATTGTATCCTGTTGTAGATGTAAATTAAATTTGAAATTATGAAAGAATTTTTTTCAGAAATTTTTAATAGAATGTCTAAAATTGGGAAAATAATAGCAATACTTTTGCATAATTATTTCTACTCAATCTGATCTTTGAGATGAATATATATATATATATATATATATATATATATATATATATATATATATATTTCCTATTCTTACAATTGTGAAAATATAAATAATAAATAGGCTGTAGATATTAAATTATAAAAATGATATCTTAAGATGATGCATGATAATAAAAAAAAATTATTTGCAAGCTCTTTTTTATCTTTTAATTGGGGATTACATTTGAAGGCCACAAGGCAAACTTATTTTTATACTTTCAGTTTTTGGTGAATTGGTTGTTTTCTGGGAATAGTTGCCCTCAATTTTATTACTTCTTTTATGCATAACTTTATTTTTCATGATTCCCTCAACAAGATAAGTGCAAAGTAAAGTATAAAATTGTGCTAGTCATTAAAACCAACTTATTTTTGCAGCCTTACACCTGGTTTTTCTTTTAAAAAAATTTTGTCAATATTAATTTTCCTAATGTAGACAAATCCCGTGATTGCATAATGTCTTTAAAAACAAAACTGTCTGGATAATCTATCTTCCAGTGGCAGATTTTCATTTTTGCCTTACAGTCATTTTCTTATGACTGCACAGATAATAAACAATATTTCATCATTAACTTTCGACATTAGAAGAAAGTTATGCTATTAAGTATTTAATAAAATAATGAAATGGTGAATTTCACTGCAACAATCAAAAATATTATTGAAAATTATGCAAAAAAATCTTATGGGAATATTTATTTATTTTTTATTTTAAGAATAGAGTAAAAATAATTATAATGCAATAATATTTTTAAGAGTTATTTTGGGAAAATACTAAATTTTTACTATTTCAATTAAAGTACAAAAAAAAAAAAGTTTCAAGAGTGCACATTCTCATTCTCAAAAGCATATTTTTGCCAAATTTGATAGCTTCAAGTCAAATAATTCAGTATGTAAAGTGCAACCATATACTTGTACCTCTTTTATTATTAATAGGAGATACTTGCAAAAGTACAGTTATAATTTAATGTAGGATTATTATCTCATATACATTTTTTCCCTCTACTTGAAACAGAAATAAACCTCCTAATTAATTTTTGTGATGATCTGAGGTGATGTAGTAGTTACATCTCTGCTTTAAAATGAGGAATTTGGGATCCAGTATCACTAATGATGCACATTTATTCTTAACTGGTGAATGTTATTTTTGAATATAAGTATGACATAGAATTTTTTAGAGCCAGCCCAGATATTGTATTTTTCATCTGGCCATGTATTAAAATTATGAAATCTGTTTTTTAAGGAAAAATAAAGTAAGTTCAAAGGAAGATGTAATTTGGCAAATGAAATTGTTCTTGTAATATAACCTATCATGTGTAACATGTAGCAGCAAAAGTAATCATCTCCAAAAAAGAAAACTTTTGGAAATGAATTACCCATCATATCTAGCCAAAATGATTTTTAAAATATAAACGCATGTCACTTGAATTAAGTGTTGGTGTGCAGTTTATAATGACAAATGTATGAAAAAGGTCAAATAAACAACAACAACAAAAAAGAAAAATGAAGCTGTCACTTTTGCAGCAGCTCAACGTATATGCTACATGAAATAGAATTTATTATAATTGTACCTTGTGATAATGATAACTAACATTGATTGTTCTTTCCCTTCCCTCCTTTTTTAAAACAATTTCTGTAATACTATTTTGTACTAAAAAAGAAATGAAGTGCTACAAGTGATTCTAAAAACGTTAATTATGTTTTTTTGTGAGATTTTGCAATTTTTAAATATGATTAAGGTACTATTGTGCAATTGTATACTTATATCTATTATTAAAAAATTTCTCTTTGGCAATGTTGTTTTTAGATTTTATGAATTATTTTAAAACATGGTTCATTCAAACTTATTTCATTTCATCTTTTCTAGCGATTACTTGATGAAGGCTCTTATGAATTTGTTTTGGACTGTGCATGCATACAGTTTGAACCTGATGCACCTGAGTATCATAGGGTAAGAAATTATAAGATAAAAAAATAAATAATTGTATAAAAAGCAATGAATGTTTTTAAGAGATTTATATTTTACTTAAATTTCATATTTTCTGTATTTGCTTTAAGTAATATTACTATCAACCAAGAACATTTAATGTAAATTAATCAACATTTTACAATATCTGTTTGTTTGATAAATATTTTATATTTACTGTTTCTTTCTATTGAGGCAGAAGGCATTATATTTTGAATTTTGTTTTGGTTTTATTTATTGATTTGAAATGACTTCAAAAAGCTATTTTATGTTACATTGAAATGAAAAAATTAAGCTGAATATCAAATGCATATGAATGTAGGATTACAGTAGAAAACATGCATGAAAAGGCATACATTTCTCTGACTGAAGCCATAGGCTGCCGAGAAGAAATTCTTTCCAGAGTCAAAGCCTAGTTGTCATTTGGCTGACATTGGAGACTATCTCATTCACATCAAAGGATACTTGTTGATTTATGTGTCTCATGTTAGGAAATCTCCACTGCTGTAAAAGATCCAAATTGACTCTCTGCAATTATAGAAATTAATCATTCCGACAAAGCAAGCCTTGAAAGTGCTTTCATTTCCCTTTTACATATTTTCACTTACAAATTATTTTTTAATATCAGTTCAGTAATGTCACTCGTTATATTTTACAAGAAGTAAATTTAACATAAAGACACTAAAAAATCAAATGTTATCCAGTTAAAGGATTATAAAACTTGCAATAATATTTTTTCAGTTTTACAAAAAATAGATCATTTATTCATCTGTTTTTCTATATTGGAATGGATGAGCCATCTTCTCATTTTCCCAGAACTTGTGTATCAGTTATGTTACTTTCAGTTTCTTTTCTACATAAAGACTTTTCTTCTTTTTAAAGAATCTTTCTTGGCGAATTTTTAATATACAATAATGGTATAATTTTAATTTATATAGAAGTTGCATTATATTTGTGTTCTGTTTACTTACACAATATTTTTTTTTTTTTTTTGTCCATGCACTTTTTATTGAAGATGGTCATTTTCTTTTAATTTCATTTTTGTATGTGTTTCTAAGTTGAATAATTGATGAAGTGAAATCTCTACTATTACTTTTTAAACTTACTCTTTTAATTTGAGCTTTTGACAGTGTGATGGCAATGCATTGATAAAAGCTAATTTTTCTCATACACGGCATATCTGCTTTTGCAAATTAATTTTTTTTATAAAATATATTTTTGAAAAATATGTTAAAAATATTTTTAATAGATTAAAAAGAGAAAATTTATATGTTAAAAAATTGGTATCAGTGAAAAAAATATTCTTTGTAAATTTTAAGTTGATGTAAAAATATTTTTTTTTCCATAATATTTTTGGATATTGCAGAAAAATGTCAAAATTTCACTTCATTTTTAATGAAATAAAATTTTAAAAAATCACTCAGAGGTGTCTATTTTCATTTTAAAAAATCACTCAGAGGTGTCTATTTTCATCTCCAAAGTATATATGTGCCAAGTTTGGTAGCTCTATGTCAAATGGTCTAGCCTATAGTTCACCCAGACTATGCATTCATTTTTATTATAAGTAAAGATTAGCAACCATAATACAGGGCTTACACTTGAACTCTGTTGTATCCCATTCTCATAATACCACTTAGGATTATCTTCCTGTAATACTGTCTGATTAATGCCACAAATTTTGTCAGAAATTTTATACACAACCATCAATAATATAACTTGTTCTATATTCTTTATACTGTGAAATAGAATTTTTATATTTGATAATATCAAACATGCACTTTATGGCTCTTTGGATATTGCAATGAATTTCATATTTTGCTCAATACAGTTACAGTTATCATTTTTCTTAAAGCCATGTTGGTTATTATTTGATTTATTTCTAGATTATACATCAGTTCTTTCCCTGTTAGTTTTATCTAATACTTCATCGCATACTGACAGTAAGCAAATTGTACAGACTTTACCTCCATTTGGTATTAATATTGCAATTTTCTCCGTGTTATTTATTCATCAGTTTCCTTAAAAGATAATTTTGACTATTTTCCTTTTGGTTTTAATTTTTATTGTAAATTTAACATGTCCCAAAGCTTTCAATTTTTTCATTACTTCTAAACATGATTCCACTTCTTTAATCATAGTTTCAAAATATTGAATCTTTTAATGATTCTCTTTAAAAATAAAATTTCTTTGGATTGAAAATTATTCTAATGTTTAGCTCTTTGCTGTTATTGATTATAAAAGTGAATGTTCCTTTTAATTTGTGTGCCTTTTCTATCTCTACTCACTTAACTTTCAGGATATTTTTAAACATTCTCTCTGCATTTTTCTAAAATATCTTACAAAGGAGTACATTTATATATTCCTTTTTCGGTTTATCGATCATCACGGCATAATTAGAATATTTCATTTTGAAAATAATTTTCTGTTCGTTTCTATCTATTTCTCTTCTTATGGTCCTTTAGTTTCTCTTTCTAAATCCTCTTTCTTTTGAGCGCACGATTTCCATTTCTTTCTTTCTTTTTTTTTCTTTTTTCTTGATTCTTTAGAAAGATTATCTTTAGTTCTTTTTGAAGTTTCGATTTATTCAAAGCTATAAACTGTAGCTTTGAATCTGTAGTCGATTTAGATCAGTTATTTTTATATTACTTCATTGTTATATTAGATTTGGCTGAAATCTTCAATATATGCATACAAGTATTATATTTGCATTTCTAATATATATACTGGAGAACCAGATAAACTTGTACATTTACCTAATATCTTGTAAAACTCCCAAAGTATGCAGAATTATTGCAAGATGGCATGGCATACTAGAGTAATTCACATAATGAATTCTGCAGTAGCATTCCACAAATTTTTAGGAGTATGATGTGGTGGAGATCTCTTCTGATCTATTGTAAGACATCACAGGTATGTTTAATAATGTTCATGTCTAGATATTTAAGTGAGCAATGGAAGTGGCTACAGCCAAATGAATGTTCCTGGAGCCATTCAATTCAATTCTCAATGTGTGGGATGTCGCATTGTCCTGCTGGAATTGTTGAAATCCATCAGAATGCATAGTGGACATGAATGAATAAAATCTTTATGTACCTATTCTTTGACATCATATCCATGCTAACTGCACATGCCCCATAACACCTCAAAGGCATCACCAGATTCAACATTCCACTGTTCACATGCAAAGTGGATTTACATGGATTCATGAGAATGTCTTCATAACTATACACATCCCTCCGCGCGATACAATCGGAAACGAGATTTGTCAGATACAGCAAGGTTTTTCGAGCCATCAAGAGTCTAGTAGTGTGCTGGCAGTTTCAGGCAAGGCATAAAGCTTTGTTCCCTGCTATCAAAATAGCACACGATTGAGTTTATGGCTTTAAAACCTCGTATTAATAATGGTCCGTTGAATAGTTCGCACGCTGACATTTATCGATGCCACCGCATTGAAATCCACAGCAGTTTGAGGAAGTGTTGCGTGTCTGTCTCGTTTAAAGATTCGCATCAGTCACTGATGGTCATATTGTTTAAGGTCTTTTCCTGGTCGTACTAATAACTGCGATTTAATGTTTTACTGGATATTTGATATTTATGGAACACTTGTAAAATTGTTGCACTCGAAAATTGAAATTTCATCACTACCTCGAAGATGCTTTGTCCCATCTCTAGTTTATTGACATTGATGCTTTTTTCAAATTCACTGAAATCTATTGAATATGCCATTGTAATAGAAAGAACCAATACAGCAGCTTTGCTGGACACCTCTTGTCTAATATAGGTATTAATGATCACATCATATGCTGATTTGTTGCATAGTTCCTTTATTTGTATGTGCACACTGTACCAGTTTTTCTGGTTCGTTAATGTACATTCAATTTAATAGAATCTCAGTTAATCAGGATTGGAACTTATTTTAATTTTTTCTTAGAATTATTGCAATATAAGGATTACCTTCAAGATAAATTTTTCTAAATTGTGATGAAATCTTTATCATGTGTCCATTTTAGTTTGGGGTTCAGTGATATACAAAACACCTATTTCTCTTCTTAGCATGTTTCACTCAGTAAACTTTTCAGCTGCTTCTGCATGATTTAAGTTCAAAAGTGATTAAAAAAATCTAGACTTTTATATTCAATTTTGTTACTAAATTATTTCTTTTTGCAGAAATTTAATCTCACCCACATACAATTTGTAGCTCTATTATTTTTCTATTATCATGACTGGAATCAATTTTACTTTGTTAGCTTTTATTCAATCTTTTACAGTTTCTACAACATTCCTCTAGTGCATTCTTTGACTCGGTGTTCTTATCCACATTTTAAATTTGTCTCATTATACAGTCTTTCACAACATGTCCGTAGCCATAACATTGCCTGGTTCTTACATACTCGTCTTGGCATATCATTTTGTATTCTCTCAGTATTAACCATCAATTTTGGATACTATTAGACTAAATAATCAGTATTTTTAAAATGAGTTTTTACTGTAGTTTAATTAAACTTGATCAGATATGTGTTTCTCTGCATACTGCTTGTTGACATGAAAGTAGTATTTGATATTAATTCTCATAATCTTGTTAAAATTATTCATTTTATCTATAAATACACTGTATACAGTGTACTTTCTGGAGTTTAAAAGTAAATCCAATTCAGGAAATTTATATTTTGCACTTTTTATTTTGCAGGTAACAAATCAAACCTATGAGCATGTACAACTAACGAAAAAATTTGATCTTCTAAGATCTACCAGACATTTTGGACCAATGGTATTTTATTTTACCCATAAGAAAAACATTGATCAATTATTAATAGATATGATCTCAAGACATCTGTAAGTAATACATATGTTATTTTGCACACTTTATCTTGCAGGTTAAATTTTTAGACTTTTTTGCCTAAATTCAGATATGCCTGTAGATAGTTTAATTTACCTTGAAAATGTAAAACTTTTAAAAACAATCATTCAAATTTATAATTATGCTAATTGTTTATTTCAAAATAGTATTAAATATCACTTTTATTACAATTCTTCATATTAACCACTTAAAAGCTTCACTTTATTATCTAATTATATGACATCTTCTGTACGAGAGAAAGCATTTTCATCTGGATTCATTTAAAAGTGCATATGGATATTATATAAATTTTGTCTGTGAATGGCATGCATTGGATGGACAAAACAGCTAAAATATTAATAGCTTTATAAAACATATATTGTTGATTAACATTTTAAAATATGATTGTAATAAATAATTTATTGTATGTTAGTATTGGAACATAATTTTTGGAGGATGTCTATTTAACACAATATCATTCTGAATATATAATAATAATCTGCATAATCACTTTGATTACATTATGTGTGTATTACATTTTTATTTCACTATTCTTTTAAATTTCTTAATTATTGTATTTTTTTTAAATTACTTTAATACAATTTTCATATTTATGAATCTTTTAATTTAATGCAACATTTCCATATTTTCACCAATAGGTAGTCAATATTAGCTTTTTTTAATAAAATATTACTAATTTATGATTTTAGAAGTTTGGGAAATCTGTATAAGTGATGTTTAAAATTATACGGTTTTTGTTTTTATATAATTTTTTTTGAATTAGATAATAATAATTAACATTTTGTAATACTAATATTTACACAATTTTGTCTTTGAATGAGATTACTTGTTGAAAAGAATATTGAAATAAAATTTGAGCTAATTTTTTTGTGAATTCATATCAGCAGCAATAAGAAACAGAAAAGTTGCTAATCACGAAAAACATAACTCTGAATGCAATTTAAAAATGACTTTCTTTCTATTCTACAGAATTAGTGATGCTTCTGATACTGTTAGACTGTTTTACCTTATTCATTCTGAATTGGACACAACAAAAGATATTCATAAAACAGATGAAATAGAAATTTTACAGGTATTTGTAATAATTTTTTGAGCTAATGTACTTAGGGTTATTTGTAACTATAATGCCTTTGAAACTGGATGTTTTAATTCTTGTCATTTGAATTTTGAATACATTTGTTTCTAAATATTTGATAGCAACAAAAAAATTTCCCCAATCATATTTTTTTATATTTATTAACAAACTTAATCATTTTTTAATATACAGTTAAATATTTCATTCTAAAAATGAAAACATATGCTTTACACTGGTTGTGTATTTTCATAGTTACAGTCATTTTAAAATTAGCAGATACAAAGATTTTATCACAAATTTTAATATACAAGTTATCGTTGTTATTTTTAAGTTAATGTAATGTCAGGATTTGCTTGTTTTTCAAAAATTAAAAGAATAATAAAAAATTGTTTGAAAATAATTTTTACTTCTCCTCAACAGTAATGTGTAATAATTTTTTTTATATAATTGCACAGTTGACAGGGAATACAAAATAAAAAAATTCAGTTAACCATAATTTTAAGATGCATGACAATCAAATGTATAAATTTGAATGTTGGAGCATTCATTTAATTTTGGACCATAATGAATGTTGTACTATAACATCCATAAACATATTTAAATAGTATTAAATTATTATGAAAGTAAAATAATTATCTTCCTTAGAATTACATTAGAAACCACTCTTCTCAGAAGGATGGCTTGGAGTTTGCACTACAAACAATTTTGGATCACAAAAAGTCTGATCTTCAAATATAAGTTGTAACTTTTTTTTTTTTTTGCATAGAATGTTTCTTTCCATAGAAACTCTTTATAATAAAAGTCATTTACAGGTTTCTGTTCTGAAGATCTTACTAATAAAAGAATTCATTTAAATAAAAATTCTAAAACAACTGTTTGAACTTCTAGATTTGATGACTATTGTGTTAACCCAATTCCAACTAAACTCTCTATATTTTACTGTAACACAATGAGGTTAGTATGTTAAATATCGAGTATGCAATAATTTAAATAAATGTTTCTTACATTCTATGAGGTATAGTTAAAACAGGACACTTGCTTATGTTTTTTAAGTTAAAATATACCAATTGAGGATGCTTGGTAGATAATACCTTTGAACCATTCCATGTATGCACTATAAGTAATAACTCCAGTTACTTTTATGCAGTAAAGTACTGTCAAATTAAACACATGCTATTGAATAAGAAGGAGAAAAACAGGAGGGGTGTTGGGGAGGGGGGGGGGTTAGCATATGTTTGAAAGGGTTCAGAGCCAATAAGGTAATTATGTCTTCACTTTTAAAAAAAATGAGGCTTCAAGACAGATCACCTTCAAATATTTGATCTTACCTTATATTCTATACCAAGAATCATGTGAGTGCTTATTGGTATTACTCTGTATATCACCAATTATAAATAGTCTTCTGACTGCCTGTGTCTACTTTCACTTTCAGGAAAGTTCCCGAGAAAGAACTGGTTATCTTGATGATCAGTCAAATCTTGCACTTTCTCACATTATTACCATTCTGATTCGAATTCCATATTTATACAACAAACTGTAAACTTATATACACACACACAAAAAAAAGGATTTTTACCTTATGAGAACTCATATGAAACAGTTCATTTTACAAAATCAGTATAAAGTTTAAACTCTAGAATAATTATTTATAAAGATCACAAAAAACACATAGATTCATTAGAATATTTTTAAAATAATCCATTTGAGACTGCACTTTTTTTTAGACTATCCCCGGAAACTAAAATTCTATACTGTCTAATTAGTTGCAGCTCAATATCTTTGCACATACGATGTGCCACCTATCTCAAATGGATTTAAAAAATTTATGTTCTTTGACTATCATGATCAAAATACACAAAAAATTTCATAAAAATATATTTGATGTTTGGATGTTATTCAGTCAGTAATAGACTATGATTGATCAAACTGATCATATGGCATTTAATAATTATAAGCTGATATGGACATAGTAACTCACTCACTTTTTTATGAATTACTAATTTTAGCAAAGTGACAGAATAATGCTGAATTACAACTTATAATAAATATCAAATATAATAGCAATACTAATATAGTTATATGATTTAAATTTTTTTCTGTCATGTTAACATTAACAATAATTTCAATGCCTGTACAGAAATTCAGTTCGCTCATACTTTAAATTAGTGATCCAAATCTCTTTTAACAGAAATACTCAATGCCTTAGCATTGAAATTCAAAAATAACACAAATTGTATTATTTTCAATTAATGCAGACTTATAAAACATAATACAAACATGACTTATCCTAACCATTTTTGAATTTATGATAATATTTTAATCTCAAAGATTAAGCCAGTATTCATATAATAACCTATTATTGAACTAAATTTTAATGTAAGTGGAGATATACACAGATTGATAAGTAGCGTATAACATTTTCTTTATTTCAATGGATTCAAAATTTGTTCTTAATTATCTTAGGAGAGTCATTCAAAGTTCTATTTTCCTCACCAAGTAATTCTCAAATTCACTGAAATTTCTTGAAACATACAGATTTATAATTAATAGCAATGATGATCTGTCTTTTAAACTGTAGAACGCCTATCGAATTTTAGATTATTTCAATAGTATTTTGGCCTATTATTTGCTTGTTTATTATGTGTGTGTGTGTGCTGAAAGTTCAAAGAACATTATATAATTTGAAAAAAAAAAACCAAAGAATGAATTGATATATAGGCTGGGATTGCATAAATATTTACTCTCTCAAAATTTACTCATTACTGATGACAGATCAGAAATGTTTGACCAACTGTTCACACATTCTGAACGTAAATTTGGTAATATCCAAGCCTTTCCAGAAATTTTAAAATATGTCAGTTTTCTCAGTTGCAATTCAGATTATCACAAATAAAAAATTGGGCTTACTCAGAGTTATTTAATTAATTGTATTTCATCTCTATTCTACTGAGAAAAATGTTTCACAGCACTACTTATTTCTGAGCTGAATAGCCAGCTTCAAATTTTCAATCTCTAATGACATAGACAAACCATCACTTTTAATCTTTTCCAATAAAGCAATTTTAAGTAATGAAGAGAAAACTGAATCTACTTTCAAACCCATTACCAGATATTCTCTCAGAAACCAAGTATATTTCTGATCTATCATTATCTTTTGAAACCTATAATTCCTCAATTTTAGAATTTAAGCTTTAAATTAAAGCTAAATTCATTTTATATATATTTTTCATAATTATGATTATTCTCTTGACAATAAAGAATAAAATATCACCTATAGTTTTAATTAGAATGTATAAAATGTTTTTATTCAATAAAAACATTAAAACCTCTAATACCATCCTAAATTTATATCTCTTATATTAAATCACATGTAATGCTTTTCATTATAATTTTTTCTATAAATTACTGCATCCATCCCATATAAACATTCAATATATGAAGTAAAATAATGTTTCTAATATGGTGATGATTGGTATAAATATTTAAAAACATATATCACTCAAAAAATAATATATTTTGCATTTTTAAATGATTACACAAATTGTGACATTGAAGAACATTCTATTATATTAAATAGCTATAGAAATTGATAAAACTTCATAATGGAAGTCAGTTTCAATTATACAAAAATAAAATTGACTAATAGCATTATTTCTTGTATCAAAGAGAAATATTGCATATTTAAGCTATAAAATCACATATCATTTTAAATAATAGCAATTAAGTATAGATTTTTAAAAAATAAAATACTAATATCTATAAAATCAAATTTAAGATGTTATTTTCAAAAAGACAATTTTGTATTTTAAAATGTTATTTAGTTTTTATTTTATGAGCATTGTTAAATAATATGATATACAAAAACACTAAAATTGATATATAATATTTCAAATTATGTTAGTTTTAAAAGGTAGGAATATACAAAAAGATCCAATATCGCAAAAGATTTTTAACTTTTAAATAAATAATTTAAACAGATGAGCATAATTTAAAATACCAGTTTAAATAGAGTAAGTACTGATAAAGATTAAAATAAACAGTAAACATCAAGTTTATCTAGTTAAAATTGACAGATGGAGGAGAATTCATTTGACAAAAAAACATTTTTCCATTAGAAATCATTTTTATCAGGGTATAATTTGTATTCAAGCATTTAATAAACACATATTTTTGAAATAGAAATAGAATAAACAATGAAATCCCATCTAAAATCACAAAAAGTTTTTGAAATTCAAAGGTTATGTAGTAAAAATCTTTTTAATGTATCACTTACCAATCAATTGTTTTGCCTTTGTCTTAATTCATATTAATGTATAATAGAAATATAAACATGACTTATGAGCATTTAATAAAAATTTCCTGTTCTGATTTTTTTTCTTGCCACAATTCTCTAAAATTCTTAAAATCTGACTGATACATTTGGGAAGATGTCTAAGGTAAGTGATTTTATTGATTTTTCACATTATCTGTGTGAAAGGAAAGTTACTGTATTATGCACTTTATTAATGTGAAAATCCCATTAACATCTATCAGCAGTTTCAGATTGTTTATCACTCTCTTTCAAGATGAGTGATTAAAAAATAAAAGGCTACAATATTGGACATAAGTTCGATTCAACTTTTCTTTTTACTAATGAGATTTAAACATAGTAATTATTAAGACCTAGAGCTAAACCAATAGAAAGGTTTCTAAGACAACTTTAAAATTTTTTTGCAATTTTCCCTAAAGAGAAATAAAATATAAGTAGGACTATTACAATAACGGCAGCCTCTCTCATTTTAATTTTAATTTAAAATATAGTAGGAGGATTTTAATGGATTCTAACAATACCTAAAGAGAGCCTCTTCTGCAAAATGATTTTCTAGCCATAAGTAGGTTGCATAATTATAAAATATGTTCCCTCTAAAATTGAAGAAATTATTTGCATTTTAGATATTTCAAAAGGAAATTCATTTTGGAAGCCAATATACTGGATTTAGTTTCTAAGAGACACTTAAAAAAATAAATATGTAAAGTTAAAGAGTTTTCATTGGACTTCTAAGGTAATTTGCAAATGATCAATATTATAAAAATTATTGTATGTAAAGAATTTTTTTTAATTTCTGGAAATTTGATTTAGGCAATTGGAAGTGAAATTTCTAATTGTAATACAAAGAATAAAAAATACAACAAATGTTCTGTTAATCAAATATACAGTAGAAAAATGATCGTTTACAATAATTGACCCTATGTATTTTTTGGTTATAACTACATAATATAGTATATCACAATGACAAAAATAAAATAAACTTTTTATATTTACATTAATATAAAAATAAATTCAGCTGGTATGACTTTCTCCTTTCAATAATAATTTAACAGGACTAGGAGTAATTCTATAAATCAGAACTTGTAGCAATATCAACAAATCAATAACTACTTGTAGAATACCACAGATCCAAAACTGTGTGGGGGCTTCACGAAGAATATAGTATGCAGTTTTAAAAACATCACCGAGTGTCCACAGGCAAACCATCTTTTTGCTGTAAAAATACAGAATAAATGTACATTGAATTTTTTCACTTAATTTTAATTAACTGTCATATTTTAAAAACTAGAGCAGCATAGAATCATATAGGATGTATTAACCTTGTATTTAAAACTTTGAAATGATACACATCTTTTCTTGCAATAGTTATTTGTTTAAACCTTATTATCTGCATTTATTTCATTTCCAAAATTACATGAATACAGGTCTTCTTTTGCATGAAGAATAAGAAAATGAAGTGTACATGCACATATTTTCATTCGGTTTGTGTCAATGATAATAAGATTTTATGCATTTATATACTTTGTGGATAAAATATGAATATTTAATCTGTTCATTTTCATTAACATATGATATATTATAAATAAATCCATCAATTAGGTTTCACCTCAGAAATTCTACCTAATGCATGTTCATATTTTTCCCAAAAGGAGGTGGGGGCAGAGGTGAATGCTCTGGTATTACATTATAAACAAATAACTGAATTTACACAAAAATCTTATACTGGAAAACACTTTTGAAGAGAAACAGAAAATTCTTAATTGATTTCAAGTTTAATGATTTGGTAATGATAGAAAATAAATAAATCAGACATATATAAAATGATATCAGAGATAATGGCAATTCAAATCATGTTTTACTGCTTTTTATAACCCCAATGAAATTAATTATTGGAAAAAAAAAAGTAAAGCTCTTATTAAAAATAAGCTTTTTTTTATAAGTTTATTTTTAATAATATTTTTTTTCTGCATCACAATTTAATAAAAATTAATTTTTTTAAAATTCAGTTGCTTCACTTTTTATTTGCATTTTTTAAAAAATATTTATATTTCAAATGTCCTAGAAAAAACGAAATATGTTTCAAAAAAAATTATTATTTTTTAAGTCTTGTGGAACATTTAAGGTAAATTTGGTTTTAAATCTATTTAAGGGTGTGGCATTCAAACAAACGGAATTTAAATTTTAAGAATATAAATATGAATTATAAAATACAAAGAACTATAATTTCATTATTTATCACTTTTGATTTACTGAAGCCAGGCCAGCATTTATTTGATTACCGATTACTTCTGATTGGGCTTTACTGTAATAGTTCAGTGTCAGAGTATAGTCTATTATTGGCCGGTGTGAACTAAGATGGAGCATGCAGAATACATGGTCAAGAACCTTAATAACAGGCCAAAAACTTTGTGAAAAGTACTATCACCCACAAATAAACACATTGAAGCCCTTATAATCTTTAAAAAAATAGTTGCCATGAAATCTAAGAAGAAATAAATGCATATATATATATATTCACAGTCTCATCTTGGCTCTTAGTAAAATTAACTTTCTCAAACAGTTTTTCTTTTTTTTTTTTTCTTTATTGAAATATATATTTGTGCCGCTAATAAAAAAAAATCAAAATTCTGTGTAGACAGATTACACTAAAAATGAAATTTTAAAAAATCTGATATCATTCTTAAAAATTATAAAAATAAATATACCAAAGATATTTTCAGTCTATATTATTTCCGCTTTTCTTTTATTCACTCAAAATTTGTAAATATGAAAAGAAATGAGAGAAGGAAAAACTCAGCAACCAAAGCAGCTAATTATTTTTGTTCTCAAATTATTATTATGGGTCCTTTGTGTATCCTGAGTAAGTATGGGGCAGATTATTCAAATGAGTGTCACACTTATTGAGGCTGGTATAGATTGAAATTATCATTTCTGTTGAGAAGTGTAGTTAAAGGAATAAAGTTTAAAAAATGTTAGTTTTGATGAATTCAGTTTTTTTATCACTTTATTTTTTCTAACATTAGTCTAATGTGTCAGATAAATGTCCAAACTAAGCAACCTGAAAGGCTTTTGAAATTTTTGACATCTAGTCAGACAGAACTAACACCAGGATGTTTTATACAATGGAAAAACATTTTAGAGAAGAGAAAAAATTGTAAATCATAAAAGTTTTCAAAATAATTTTTTTATCATTTCAGTTTTTATATTTATTAGACAAACTGCACTTTTCATAATTCTTCTGGGGAAGGAAAAGATGTTTATTTTTAAAACTATTACAACATATTCAATACTTTATATCAAATTAAAAAATTTCTTTTCTAATACTAGATATTATTTTTGGAAGCATTTTAATAAACTGCATACTAACCTCATCCCTAAAGTAGATTTTTTCCTCAGGTTTCGGTAAAATTGTGGAGTTCCCAACATTGCTTCAATGAAGACAGCCAAAAATCCTATTGATTCAACAATAAAACTGACTTCTATACAAAAAAACATAAATATTCCCATGGTGGCAGTAAAGGTGGCTAAAAATTCTAGATAACTCAAAAAATCTGTCCACTCCCAAAAATATTTGGCATCAAAATCTATAATAAAATTACATTTTAACAGTAAGTAATTAACACAGAAAACTATCAAATACTCTTTTGATTTATGTAAAAAGAAATAAATATAAAATCTGCCAAATATAATTTTTGGATCTATAAAAATTGTAGGAAAAGAAAACATTCTTCCTAATCTGAAAAGTTAGAAAAATCAGTCAGAGAGTAAAGAAATATCCAGCAAAAACAAACAAAAAAAATTAGAAAATTTTGATTCAAAATATTGTATAAAAAAATAGTTAGCTGAATTATAAATTAAAGTAGAAAATCTGAAAAACTCTCTGAATAATTTAAATGTATTTTATTTGAAGAAAGAATTTTATTGGCTAACTGTAAATAAACTTACTCCAATTGTATAATAAACGAGCATTCCAAACATTATTTAATTTCAGAAGTAATGATTATGTTTTATTTCATACTTGTAATTTTAATTTTTATACCTACATCTTGCATTAAATATACCATACCATTATTACATTATGGAATTTCATTGTTTAAAAAAATTATCTGTTTCAGTTTAATTAAAAAAAATTGGAATTTTATTATTCATAAGAATATTAAGATCCTTAACTTTTATAGCTGATGTTCATAATACTCATAGAAAAACAATAATAATATTATGTAGAGTTTCAACAAATTTTCATATAACTTCAAAAGTAATTTTTTTCAAAAACAAGTGAATATTATTTAAAATAGATATGACTAAGAATAATGACAAGAATTCTATTGGAGAATATGTGACATAGATAATGAGGAAACAAAGAAAGCACTCCAACACAAACTACTGTTTGATAATAAATTCTAAAACCCTCCAAGCTTTTATGCATGCATTAGGATGGGTTTAATTCGTCAAATAGGGGTGAGAGGAAAGATGAAAGGAGGGGATGTTTACATTTAATAATAAAATAAATTCAGATTATTCGCAGACTGAATTAAAATAATATGGACAACGACATGATATTCACATACAAACGAAAAAAAATTGAATAAAAAAGTATCTAATATGGCGAAAATCTAGGCCAAAGTATTCTGGAAATGTGCTCATGCTTCTGCATTTCTCCCCTTAGTGAGATAGAATCATCGAAAAGTCATATACTATCATTTGAAAAAGCAGTTGCACATATTACTCTTAAGAAAATGCTTCTCATAATATATTTTTTTCTAAAAATAACTGAATATTTATCCCCAAATATATAAATGCTTCAAGCATTTTGGTATAAATTGTAAGTAAAAACCTTCTGCAGCTAAACAGATTGTGACGCTCATTTCTAAGGGCTCATTAATACTAAAATATATGGAAAAATGACTCTTTGAAACACTTCTTAATGGTAATCAAATTAGATTTATTTTAGGCATACAATAAATACAACTCTGCAAAAACATTTGGTAGGATATTAGAACAAAGTAAGTTTATTTTTAAAACTTTAAATAGATTTATCTTGCCAGATTTTAATCTACCAGGAATACCATCAAATTTTAAAATTTATTTACTTCAATATACATGATATATACAAAAAAACCCACAACAATGCTATAGCTATTAGGATAAATTTTCAAACAGTCACAAATTTCTGAAATTCTAAGTCTGATTTTTTTTAATGGTAACAATTAATTATTAGCAAAAGTTTTGGATTAAAGAATAAAAGATGGAAGTAAATGTAAGAGTGAATAAAAATATTTCATAGAAAAGGAGTATTAAAAGAAGTGGAGTTAAGAGGGGAAATAGACCTACCCCAATAAGATCGAGGTGTAAGTGAAGAAGAATGTGAAAATTTGATCTGTGAACTTTCTTCATCCTCATTAGCTACAGAATAAAAGAAGAATTATGATAGATATTATAAAAAATAGATTGGTTGATAAAAATATTTTTATTAATTTAATTTAAAATATTAATAGCAATCAAGAATAAAAATATACATGGTTAATCTTCAGTTGCTGAAACTACTTATTTAAGCAAATAATTTTAGAAACAAGAATAAAAGAATTTTAATAGGCATTACAAAAATAGATTGACTAATTTAAAAAATAAATGAAATATATTCATATTTATTGATTTAAGATATTAATAATCACAAAGAAATATAATGATCTATAATGAATTATTAGTTGAAACTAATTAATTCAAGAAAATTAAACTAAAAATAAGAGCAATAAGTAGATGAAAGTTAATGCTGAACAATCTATTTAAAAGTTCTTTAAAAAGCTGCAAGTATATATTACATAAAATGTTTATAAAAGTAAATGCTGTGTGGGAAAAAAAAAAAACATATGAAAACTAATTAGAAAAATTTTATGATAAAAATTAAACTTCTGTAAGTTGCTTTTTTCATAACTAGGAAATTTGTATTAAATCACTTTATATTTTAAATAATAATAAATTCTAATTTTCTAAAATGCTTATTTTTGAAGCAAAATCTACAGCTGAAACTTTATATACACAATCATAAAAGTTTATAATCAAAATGAAACAGCTGTCAAAAGTCACTTTATGAAAAGAGTAAACACAGACAACTAATAAATTTTGTAAGAAATAGCTGAATGTCTGGGCAATAACACCAACGAATTCAATACTATTCCATAACAAAAAAATTAAATATAATTATAATGAGATTTCAGTGTGTTTTAAATTCATATGCATATAATTAAAGAGCAATATTTCATTCTAATTTGCTTAAACAAAAATAAGTGCATAAAAATAAAAACAAACCGGCATGTGTTTAAGAAACATACCTGAGAAAATTCTTGATTTAGAAGGAATGATTAATGTTTTATTTCTAACTTGAATACAGAGATGAATCATTGCTAACATAGCAGTATTCATTATGATACTTTGAAAAAGTAAAGGAAGTTCATATGGATGACCAAACCTTCAATGAAAAATTTTAAAAAATCAACATTAAGATAATTTTTTTAAAAGAGAATAATTCTTATATAATTTTTTTAGTAATATTATAATAATAATAATATATTATTCTTTACTTTTTATATAATATATAATTCTTTAATTAAGATAATATACATATATCATTATTTTTTAAATAATTCTATATTTTATAATTCTTTTATTAAGAATATAAAGAAAAATATAGCATAGGTGAAAAACAGTTTTGCCACAGAGAATAATTTGGATGAAAATAATAATTAGATTAATACCTACTGAAGAGGTTTGAATTTTATCAAATAATAATTTATGAAATGAAGAGATTTGTTATTTTATCAAATAATAATTTATGAAAACTTTAATTATAATACAAAATGCAAAAATAATAATTAATAAATAAATACAATAAAAAGTAGCATTTATTTAACCAAAAAAATTGCTGAAACACTATTGATAGAATGAATCAGTTAATAATCCAATAACATTTCTCTGTCCTTTAGAGCAATAAATGCTCCAACATTTTCTGATTAAGTATTTTATTTTTATAAAAATTATGTAATTTTAGATAACATACTTCATATTAATATATTTTAATTCATTTTTTATAGTACACTAGATTT
The DNA here is from genome assembly GCF_947563725.1 of Argiope bruennichi. Lineage (NCBI taxonomy): Eukaryota > Metazoa > Arthropoda > Arachnida > Araneae > Araneidae > Argiope > Argiope bruennichi. The sequence continues at coordinate 141,284,310 of NC_079153.1, read as the reverse complement.
TTAGATAAGTAAATTATATAATCTTTATATAAAATGCTTTGGCATTTCAAGCTGAATTAAAAATTTAAAGAAATTGAAATTTTTAGCCAAAATAAGTTTGATTAGCTCATAAGAGAAAAATATGATGTTTAATTTTTAAATAATAAGTTAAAAAAAATGGGCAGAATTCAATTAAATTTCTAGACTAGTCATGCAGATTTCTTCTTTATGTAATGTGAACAAAGACATGGTTTCTAGAATAGAATCATTATCAGCTAAACATGCACAGTTCAAAACATTGGTGAGTATGCATTTTGAGATATTGAAAGTTTAAAACAAAATAATTGTACATAGTTGCACCCTGCATTTTATAACTCTGCATTGCAATTTGTAAATGTTTGTCAAAATAAAAATATGAAGAGAAAACTTTAATACTATCCGCAAGAACATTGTTTAGCTTTACATTTTGCTTTATATAAAGCAAATCTTAAAAAAAATGGCAAAACAATAAATATTTCATCAAATATTTAAAAAATACAGGATTAACTACTATTAAAATTTAATGAATTCATGCAGCAATGGCTAATAACAACATACTAATGAATCATTTTATGATGATTATAACAAGCAAAATAATTATTCTCTTCAAATAACAGAACTAGGCATGAGTAGTCTCACCAAAACTTTCTTGCATACTCTCTAATAAAAGTATTATCTCCTTCAAAAAATTGTTGACCTTGGGTAAGATAGAGAATGCCTTATATGATACTGGTGTACAATAGTTATGAAATATTCACTATTGGTGTGAATTTAGTATTTTGATTGAATTTATTGTGTCACCCTTGACAAATTTTTAAGTGATTAATCTTCGGCATGTGGTTAATAGTACCTAAAAATCGAATTCATATTTTAACACATTTTTTTCCAACGGATTGAAACCAAAATTTAATGCAGAACTAAAATTGCAGTCATAAAACCACATACCAAATTTAATACATTCATTTGAATTATCACATTTCTATGTTTCTAAAAGTACCCACTGATATATGGCCAACCATTTGAGTTCAAAATTTGATACAAATCTACAATTTTCATAAATCTGCTTATTAAATTTTATTTCTTCATTTTGTAGTTATTCATCTTAATTTATATTGGAATAGCCAGAGAAACTTCCTCTAAATGGATTTTGTTCAATATTTGATAGAAATCTACAAATCTGGAGTAAAGACCATATACTAAATTTCATCTATCTAGCTCAAAGTATTTTTGAATTATTTGTATTACAGACACACATAATATAAAAATATGATTTTCAAACTCAGAGAGGTCTGTGGAAATGTGGGAATTTGTCAAAATCCCGAGTTCAAATTTTTGAGAAATATAATACTTTCTTTATGCTTCATTACAAGAATGTAATCATACTTAGTCAAATTCCAAATACAAGTACCATAAATAGTAGCTATTCAAAACAGAATAATTTTTAGGTCAAATGGAATCCAATAATGAAGGATTCCATTCCAGAGGATCAGGGGGAAAAAATCATTACTAGGCAGCATGTTGATTATGCTATAACTGGAAATGAAAATGTTAAATTAAGGCAAAAACACAAAGAAAATGGTAAATTCTCCCTTCATATAGAATGTAATAATAATTCAATGAGTTTAGAGACACTGGTTATAAAGTGATCCAATAGAATATGCTCTAAGTTGAAGAAATTTAAGGAAAGCAAAAGAGATTGCAAGAAAATTCAAAACAACTCCATCAAAAGAAAGACATATACATCCACATATAAGTGAAATCTGCCAAATTAAAAAGGAGAATTTTACTGTATCTATTTGCAGTGGACTAGTGTGCTTGCCAATAACAGAGATTATAATTGTATATAATTATTAAAGAAAAAAACTCTAATCAAAAGTAGTTAGGGAAAGATTTAGATAAAATGGCAAAAATAATAATTTTTACAAGCCCATTTTGGGAGGCTTTACATATCCAACTTTTATTTAAAAACTTCATTAATAATCAATTTTCCATTCAATATTCTTGTGTAAAGTCATTGTTATGGACATTAGACATAATACATTCCATTAATTATGTCAAAAAGGTATATTTATAAAAGAGTTCTATGTGTTATATATTATCAGAGCAGTGTGTAATATATATAATTATTAATTATATAGTGGAAGCTTGTACTCAAAGTTACATTATGTTCAAACACTTTATAAATAATTTAATTCAAAAATTGCAGTAATTTCTTAAACTCTCTTTAAATGTTTTTTTAACAAATTCTTTCAGTAATTATTTGTACTAAAACTTCCTTTTATCACCTATGAAATTAATTAGCTAAAGTTTGAAAATATCAGCTTTAATTCTGCATTTATAAAAAAGTCATATGACATATAAGCACATATTTTAATCCCGTGCAATTTATTCTCATCTTATATGGCACTTTTTATCAATCCTCAAACCCCTCCAGGAAATTTGTGTATTCAAGGCAATAATTTTGAGAATGACTCCCCTTAAAATGCTAGTTTGTATCTGCCCCAGACTGATAAGAAAATGGAGTGTTTGCATCCTGGCTTCCTACATAATTCTGCCATAAAGACTGGAAAAAAAATATGTTAATTTTCATTTCTTTTTTTGAAGTTTCTATTCATTGAATGGTTGTAAAAGTAAAAGCTCAATTGCAACAATTTAAATGGCTCATTAAAACAAATGTTGAGGCAAATTCTCAAATGAAACAAATTAGGACTGTACTAGACGGTGGCAAAGCATAAAATTTTACTGAAAACTCCTCAAACATCTTCCTTATAGGCTTAACATTTCCTCATATCTTTCAGCCTCTTAAACAATCACTGCAAGGTCAAGGGTTCATCTGCGAGATGGAAGTGTAGAACAAAGTGAAAAACTGGATCTCTTGATAACCAAGCGATTTCTATAGTGAAGTCAAATACAGCCTTCTCAAGAATAATGAAGAGTTGTCCAAAATATGTAGATATTATGTTGCATGTGAACTGTAGTTAAAATATTTTTAGATATACACAGAATCTTCTTTTAATTTCGACACACCCTATATATCCATTGTTCTTTTATTTTTTTATCATTATTCAGCTTCTATAACAAATTGAAAATTATTATATTTAACTACTGATGTATTCACTACTTACCAAAATATAATCCTTAAAGTATTAGCAATCAATAAAACTAAACAAACGTAGGTAGAAAACCCATCAGCATTGTCAGTCTTCTTAATCTCTTGATATTGAGGAATGTAAGGAACAACTCCACCAAATATCATAGCACCAGAAGAAAACCATCTCACAATGTCTTGAAGATTGAACAGCTCCCAGAGCTGAGAAATCCAAACTATAGACATCATGTAACTGGGAAGAATCACAACTTGATATCTAATCAAAGATAAATGTGCAGAAACAAAAACATTAAACACTAGTTTTAAAAATAGAAAATGTAAAGGCATTACATAAATGTAATAATAAAAATCTTCTTTAAAAAATGCTGTCATCAAATATTAAAAAGTAAAAATAATTTTTCAAAAAATTTTCAGGCAATCAAAAAAAAAAAAAAAAAGGAATGATGCAAAAATAGAAAAGGTTTATGTGAACTGGTATCATAATCAAATTTATAATGCATTTTAATTTTTGCAATAAATTTTTAATGAATATTTGGAATTTTTTGTTTCTTACATTCATTGATTTTATAGTCTTTTGAACCCCGTTCTTTTAAGATTTTAGTTTTGACTTCCAGATTTTTGATAATTTTCTCTTTCCTCTTTAAATACATTGATAAAGGCATTAAAAAAAATTTTTTTTTATTTATTATTGCCAAGTTCTTAGTCTTTGTTCATCAAATAATAATCACTACAGAAAATATCGCCCTCCTTTTTCAAACTGTGTGAAAATTAGGTAGAAGCAGTAGAAGTCAGATTTTTAAATCTTATAAACAACAAAGCCTTAACTAGGAATTAAATTAACCTATTCTGAAGTTGTAATACCGTGAATAAATCATATGCAAAATCAAACAACTTTTCTCAAGTTAACAGCTATATTTTAATTGAGAATAGAATATCTAATCTTAAAAAAAAGTACCCCCAATATTCTTGATTTCTAAGAATAAATATTCTATCAGATTTTTTAATTTTCTTATTCTAAGAATATATATTTTAATTCTCATCTTCTAATAGTATTTCTGATTCCTTAATTTTAATTTTTTTTATCAAATATATAGATGTCAAAATAAATTAATTTATATTAATTTTGAAATTTAATAAATATCAAGTAAAAATAAGAAAATACTAAATACATTTTGTAAATGAACTAGATTAGAAAGTACATTTAATTTAAACAGGATTTAAATTTTTATTTTAATAAATCAATTTACCTTCCATAATTAAGAAATTTGAAATTTATAAAAAGGCACTTAGGATGTGCCACAAATAATGAATAACAGATAAACTTAGCAAATTTACATACTTTTATGAAATAATTTTTTGAAGATATAAAAAATAAATAAGTAAGTTATTTCTTCTTTTTTTAATGTTAAATTCATTACAATTACTAAGAATGAGGTTAAATTTTTTTAATTTAAATTCTGAAAATGTTTTATAAATGTTAGCAACAATATAGAGTAAACCACAGTTTTCAATCTCATTTTAATATGAGAAATTTTCTATAGTTTGTATAGCTCATCTCCAGTAGTAGACTTCATTTTTCATAATCTACAATAAATCTGCATTGTGACAGCCACAAATCATTTTAATGCAATTCTAATCAATAATATCAATGACACATTATACATTTGATGCATACTTTAAAAATAGAAACAATGAACTATTTTTTCATAAACTATACATCTTCATATGCATATTAAAAAAAATGACACTGGGAATATTTTAAACTTTATATTGGCAATTATTGATGTCACAAGATACAATGAGAAAGCCTTAATTCAATAGCTTGATAATCGAATCTTATTTTTAATATAAATGAGAGGAAGTGCCATAGTTTAATTTCAAAAACTCACGGTGAGAACACATAAATGGATAGCATTTCCTTATATCAGCATTATAATATTGAATGACAAAGAAATCGGATGAATAATTCCCTACAGGGCGTAACAGATTTCAGGAATAAAATATTTTCTGTTTCATTAATGTTTATTTTGACAATTAAATATTTCAAAATTATTGTAAAGTATAAAATTTAGAAAAAATTATTCAATACTTCTCAAAATAGACATTCTTTAGAGATGAATATCACAAGTGGAGGATAACCATGAGCCTCCCATGATCTTATTTTCAACATATGTTTCGGCAGATAACTGCATGTATTGTAAATATAAACAAGTATCATGCTTGAATGAAAGCCTCGACCTAATACAGTAACAACTTGTGACGCAATCGAATCTTAATTATCTGCGAATTTGTCATACTAGATCTAAAAAGTAAAACTTTTTAAATATATTTTTTTTTAATTTTCCTTACTATTAATTATTTTAGATAAATTCGGATGCTGTATGATCTCTGTCCTGTTGGAAACATAACGATCATTACTAAATTACCAACTGGTGAAGCAGGAAGTCTCTAATGTTATTACAGTTTTATTGTGTTCATTTACAAATTATAGAGTGTCTAGAATCATTTCTTAAATTGCTCATTTAAATTTTGTAAAATATAAACAATATTGAAAACCGTATGTAGCATAACAGATATAATGATCGGTATGAGGCCATTATTTCAACTACAAATCTTTGGCGAAATGCAGGGTGGTTCAAAAATTAAAGTTATGTCCTCTAAGAAAAATTGTTTAATCACGAAACCAAAGAGACAGATAAAAGTAGAAAGGCACTTCATTGTATTACTTTTCCATATAGCCATCGTGGTTGCTAAAGCATTTCTGCCATCAGGAAACTAATATATCAAAGCAGATGTAAAAGAAATCAAGTTACATGTCGAGGAATCATTTACTAACATCTTCCTAAACTCCGGTATCGTTTCTGAAATGGTGACTTACCAGGTGATTTTTTTTTTTTCAAATGTCTGACGAGATGAAAATTACTTGTTTCGAGATCCAGACTCTAAGGAAAATGTTCAAATATTTCCATCGAAAATTCCACCAAATTACATAAAATCGAACCTACATGCGGCCGGAGGTTGCAACAACAGCACATCTTTGAGAGCAATCTCGGCGTTTCCTGCGAAGCGCCTTGTACAACTAGTCAAAATAATTGATAGCTTTTACAGTCGCTCATGAGTATGGAAATCAACCAGCACTATACCTCAAAAACTTTGGCCACAATTTTTTTCTCGAATGACATTGCTTAGAACTTCTTGTAAAGAAGAGATGAAAGGACAAGAGGTGTCTCTATAATGCAGGTGCTTTCTTCATCTGGGATATGACAAAATGCAATCACTTTTCGTCTTCAGTAACAATGTGCTGCAGGAAAGAAACACCTTCAACTTGAGATCACATTAGATGCTTGAGATAACAATAATATTGCATGATTTTTTGCACGTCAAAAAAAAAGAAGAAAAAAAGTGCACTTCTCCAGCGAAAACACGTTTTCCAATAGATCATTATTTTTGCAGGTATTCAGTGCACTGTCAGTGGAAATATTGAGTTTGCGCGTAATCTCCTTCACATCAATGTGACGATCGACTCGGAATATAACAGCTCATTAGGGCATATTTCCATTCGTCGGACATTTCTATTAATCAGCAAAAAAACAATCTTTATTGAAAATGCATTATATGAAAATTTTGTAACTAAAATTTTTTCTTCTATTGAAGCAACATAAAGTATTGTGGTCTCAGACGCTGTGTGCTTATATCTTCATTCTACTCAAATTGAAAGTATGATATCATCTTGTGATTCATGTAACCAGAGGCGGTGTTAGCAGGAAGGTAGGGGGGGGGATTGCCCCCTCCCCAGTCGGCAACCGTTTCCCCCCACCTCGTTGGTTAGAGATTGAGAGGTTCTTCA